>NC_046977.1:0-94844 GCF_009769545.1 Cyclopterus lumpus | reverse complement strand
TCCTGAAGAAGCCCACTCTTAATCCAGAGGTGTTGGCTAACTACAGACCAATCTCTAACCTTCCCTTCCTCTCTAAGATCCTTGAGAAAGTAGTCGCAAATCAGTTGTGCGACTTTCTATATCATAATAGTTTATTTGAGGAGTTTCAGTCAGAATTTAGAAAACACCACAGCACTGGTGAAAATTACAAATGACCCCTTAATTGCATCAGATAATGGACTCATTTCCGTACTGGTATTATTAGACCTTAGTGCTGCGTTCGACACCATTGATCATGACATCCTATTACAGAGACTCGATCAGTCGATTGGCATTTCAGGTACCGCACTAAGTTGGTTTAAATGCTGCAGCTCGTGTACTCACAAAAACTAAGAAAAGAGATCACATTACTCCTGTATTAGTGATGCACCATCATATCTTAAGGAGCTTGTAGTACCATATTGCCCCACTAGAGAGCTGCGCTCACTAAATGTGGGGCTACTTGTGGTTCCTAGAGTCCTAAAAAGTAGGATGGGAGCCAGAGCCTTCAGTTATCAAGCTCCTCTTTTATGGAACCAGCTTCCACTTTCAGTCCGGGAGGCAGACACAGTCACCTCATTTAAGAATAGACTTAAGACTTTCCTCTTTAATAGTGCTTATAGTTAGGGCTGAATCAGGTTTGCCCTGGTCCAGCCCCTTGATATGCTGCTATAGGCTTATAGGCTGCTGGGGGATGTTTTAGGATACACTGAGCACCTCTCTCCTCTTCTCTCTCTCCTTATGGATGAATTTACATCTCTCCATTGCACCTTATTAACTCTGCTTCCTCCCCGGAGTCGTTGTGACTTCACGTCTCGTAGGGTCCATTGGACCTGGAGGTGTCTGATGCCTGGTGAGCCGGCCTCCCATTGGCCCTGCTGATGCCCCGCCCCCCCCCTCCTCTCTACCTCCTTCTGTTTCATGGATTGGAGTTCCATTCATACATTGTCATATTCATGTAATGTGTTTATGTAACTTTGTAACTCTGTTCATCTGGTCACATGACATCTATTCATCTGTCCATCCTGATAAAGGGATCCTCCTCTGTTGCTCTCCTGAAGGTTTCTTCCCTTTTTTCCCTGTCAAAGGTTATTTTTGGGGAGTTTTTCCTGATCCGATGTGAGGTCAAAGGTCAGGGATGTCGTATGTGTACAGATTGTAAAGCCCTCTGAGGGGAGTTTGTAATTTGTGATATTGGGCTATACAACATAAACTAAATTGAATTAGGCCTCTTCCCAGCACCTGTTCCCTGAGCCATGACACACCACAAACACAAATGTCAAACTTTCACAAACACATCCTTCTGGGTCCAAACGGAAACATTGGAGTCTTTTATTAAGCAAACTGTCATTTTTTTTATATACAAAACATTTTTATAGAACAAGCAACTAATTAATTAATAGAGATAATAAAATAAGTATTTTCCTTCACAGAGGGGTGAAAACCTGTGCACACTGGAGGAAAACATTTTAAAAAAGATAAACAATGACAAGCCTGTGTCATGTCTTCGTCCCAAATTCTCTCATTTTGTTTCCATCTGTCGGAAACCAAAGAGATCCGACGATCTTCAGCTGAACTGCAGCGTTTTCATTGAGTCCCTTTGACTAAGTCACCAGTGAGGCCGCGGTGACAACTCAGGAGGGGTTCAGCTTTATTTGTGCTCAAATCCTCACCAACTACAACCTCGGCCTCTTGGAGACTAATCAGAGCCGAAGAGTTTCATTCATGAACAGAATCATAAAGACAACTATTATGAATTGCAGCTTCTGTTAACAGATCAACGTCTGATGAAAACTAAAATAATTTCACTATTCTCTCTGTGTCTCGTGGCGTCTCATTGTAGGTCCAGCCCAGTCCTCCTCAGGTCTGTCTCAACCAATGGACTCCTTAGTCCAGCGTGCAGAGTAACGAGGAAGAGGAGGAGGACCTCTCCTGCCGTCCTCTTGAGGAGGAGGACCTCTCCTGGACCTTCCGTCCTCTTGAGGAGGAGGACCTCTCCTGGACCTGCCGTCCTCTTGAGGAGGAGGACCTCTCCTGGACCTGCCGTCCTCTTGAGGAGGACCTCTCCTGGACCTGCCGTCCTCTTGAGGAGCATACCTGCACCTTCCGTCCTCTTGAGGAGCATACCTGAAACTCCTGTCCTCTTGAGGAGCATACCTGGACCTCCTGTCCTCTTGAGGAGCATACCTGGACCTCCTGTCCTCTTGAGGAGCATACCAGGACCTGCTGTCCTCTGAGCAGGGGGGTCTCCTCCATTGACTGTCAGTATAAGGGGGGGTCCATTGATAGGGAAGGAAAGAGGCTCCCACAGGTGGACTGGGAAGGCCGTGATGTGAGTGCTGGTTTGTTCCTCTTGAAGGGAAAGGTCTGCAGGGGGACGACAAGCAGAGACGTGAAGACGTCAGAGAAAGATGACACGTGAAGATGTCAGAGAGATGTGAAGACCTCAGAGAGAGACGTGAAGACGTCAAAGAGACGTGAAGACTTCAAGAGAAGTGAAGACGTCAGAGACAAGTGAAGACGTCACAGAGACGTGAAGACGTCAGAGAGATGTGAAGACGTCACAGAGACGTGAAGACGTCAAAGAGAGATGAGATGTGAAGACGGCAGAGAGATGTGAAGACGTCACAGAGACGTGAAGACGTCAAAGAGAGATGAGATGTGAAGACGGCAGAGAGACGTCAAGAGAGAGAGATTAGACGTGAAGACGTCAGAGAGACGTGGAAACGTCAGAGAGACGTGAAGATGTCAGAGAGACGTGAAGATGTCAGAGATGTGAAGACGTCAGAGAGAGATGAGATGTGAAGACGTCAGAGAGAGGTGAAGACATCAGAGAGAAGTGAAGACGTCAAAGCGATGTGAAGACGTCAGAGAGATGTGAAGACGTCAAAGACGAAAAGACACGTGAAGACGTCAGAGAGATGTGAAGACGTCAGAGAGAGATGACGCGTGAAGACGTCACAGAGAGATGTGAAGACGTTAGAGAGAGATGACGCGTGAAGACGTCACAGAGAGATGTGAAGACGTCAAAGACGTGAAGACATCAAAGACGAAAAGACACGTGAAGACGTCAGAGAGATGTGAAGACGTTAGAGAGAGATGACGCGTGAAGACGTCACAGAGAGATGTGAAGACGTCAAAGACGTGAAGACATCAAAGACGAAAAGACACGTGAAGACGTCAGAGAGATGTGAAGACGTCAGAGAGAGATGAGACGTGAAGACGTCAGAGAGATGTGAAGACGACAAAGAGACGTGAAGACGTCAGAGAGATGTGAAGACGACAAAGAGACGTGAAGACGACAAAGAGAGATGAGACGTGAAGATGTCAGAGAGATGTAAAGACGGCAAAGAGACGTCAGAGAGACGTGAAGACGTCAGAGAGAGATGAGACGTGAAGACGTCAAAGAGACGTGAAGATGTCGTCAACGTGAAGATGTCGTCAACGTGAAGATGTCGTCAAAGTGAAGACGTCGTCAAAGAGACGTGAAGACGTCAAAGAGAGACGTGAAGACTTCAGAGAGAAGTGAAGACGTCAGAGAGATGTGAAGACGTCAAAGACGTGAAGACATCAAAGACGTCAGAGAGATGTGAAGACGTCAAAGAGATGTGAAGACGTCAGAGAGACGTGAAGACGTCAGAGAGATATGAGACGTGAAGACGTCAGAGAGACGACACATAAAGACGACAGAGAGACGTGAAGACGTCAGAGAGAGAGATGACACGTGAAGATGTCAGAGAGACGACACATGAAGACGACAGAGAGACGTGAAGACGTCGTCAAAGAGAGACGTGAAGATGTCAGAGATGTGAAGACCTCACGTCAGAGAGAGGTGACGACATCAGAGAGACGCGAAGACGTCAGAGAGATGTGAAGACGTCAGAGAGAGAGATGACACGTGAAGATGTCAGAGAGACGACACATGAAGACGACAGAGAGACGTGAAGACGTCAGAGAGAGAGATGACACGTGAAGATGTCAGAGAGACGACACATGAAGACGACAGAGAGACGTGAAGACGTCAGAGAGAGAGATGACACGTGAAGATGTCAGAGAGACGACACATGAAGACGACAGAGAGACGTGAAGACGTCAGAGAGAGAGATGACACGTGAAGATGTCAGAGAGACGACACATGAAGACGACAGAGAGACGTGAAGACGTCAGAGAGAGAGATGACACGTGAAGATGTCAGAGAGACGACACATGAAGACGACAGAGAGACGTGAAGACGTCAGAGAGAGAGATGACACGTGAAGACGTCAGAGAGACGACACATGAAGACGACAGAGAGACGTGAAGACGTCAGAGAGACGACACATGAAGACGACAGAGAGACGTGAAGACGTCGTCAAAGAGAGACGTGAAGATGTCAGAGAGACGACACATGAAGATGACAGAGAGACGTGAAGACGTCGTCAAAGAGAGACGTGAAGATGTCAGAGAGACGACACATGAAGATGACAGAGAGACGTGAAGACGTCGTCAAAGAGAGACGTGAAGATGTCAGAGATGTGAAGACCTCACATCAGAGAGAGGTGACGACGTGAAGACGTTACAGAGAGAGATGTGAAGACGTCAAAGAGATGTGAAGACATCAAAGACGAAAAGACACGTGAAGACGTCAGAGAGATGTGAAGACGGCAGAGAGACGTCAGAGAGATGTGAAGACGTCACAGAGATGTGAAGACGTCGAAGAGATGTGAAGACGTCAAAGACGTGAAAACATCAAAGACGTAAAGACACGTGAAGACGGCAGAGAGTAGTCAGAGAGACGTGAAGACGGCAGAGAGCGACGTGAAGATGTCACGTCAGAGAGAGATGAGACGTGAAGACGTCAGAGAGATGTGAAGACGTCAAAGACGTGAAGACATCAAAGACGAAAAAGACATCAAAGACGTCAAAGAGACGTGAAGACGTCAGAGAGACGTGAAGACTTCAAAGACACGTGAAGACGTCGTCAAAGATGTCACAGAGAGATGTGAAGACGTCGAAGAGATGTGAAGACGTCAAAGACATCAAAGACGTAAAGACACGTGAAGACGGCAGAGAGTAGTCAGAGAGACGTGAAGACTTCAAAGACACGTGAAGACGTCGTCAAAGACACATGAAGACGTCATCAAAGACGTCAGAGAGAGAAGTGAAGACGTCAAAGAGACGTGAAGATGTCAAAGAGAGATGAGGGGACGTCAGATGTCATGTGATACGTTGCCGTTTCTTGTTCCTACCTGTGGTTCTGGGAGTCTTTTAAATGAGACAGTCTGTCCTCTCTGCTGTCAGAGTCTGACGTGGTCGAACTGGGTCTCTGTGAAGCGAGACCTCTCATTGGTTCCTGCTCATCCTCCTCCATCCCCTCATTACTGTTGGAAACAGATCCGTCAACGTGCTGGACAGTCACATCAAACATGTAAAATAATGACCTCCGTAACCATAACAAAGATGATCACCTCCTCTTCGGGCCCCATTGGAGGTCATCCAGATAGTTCTGTCTTTCTACAGTGTGTCCCCGAGAGGAGTTGAACACTGAGGACAAAAGAACATTAAAGCAGCTTTTCTTTCGTTGGCCACACATTAAAATAATATGAGATGAGAACATCAGCGCTCACGTTCCACTGCCTCTGTAGGATCCATCCCATCAACATCTATCAGGTACCTGCAGGTCAGACACAGCTGTTACACACTGCTCACAGGTCCAACGACACCCGTCAGGTTCAGACGGACTCACCTGCACATCAGGTAGCCAGTGCGGTTCAGACCATGGGTACAGTGGACTCCTATCAGCTTGTCTGGAACAAAGAGGACAGTCCATTCTCAAGATGAAGACCAACTGTCTTTCATTTCTTTCTTTCCTCCTGCAGAAGTTTTCTGTTGGCCTTTCCTATAGATGAAAATACTAACTCCTATTTTCACACCAGATACAGGTCCAACATAACAGAGGACTCCTGTACTAACTTTAGTCTGTCCTCATTATAACAGAGGACTCCTGTACTAACTTTAGTCTGTCCTCAACATAACAGAGGACTCCTGTACTAACTTTAGTCTGTCCTCAACATAACAGAGGACTCCTGTACTAACTTTAGTCTGTCCTCAACATAACAGAGGACTCCTGTACTAACTTTAGTCTGTCCTCAACATAACAGAGGACTCCTGTACTAACTTTAGTCTGTCCTCAATATAACAGAGGACTCCTGTACTAACTTTAGTCTGTCCTCAACATAACAGAGGACTCCTGTACTAACTTTAGTCTGTCCTCAACATAACACAGGACTCCTGTACTAACTTTAGTCTGTCCTCAATATAACAGAGGACTCCTGTACTAACTTTAGTCTGTCCTCAATATAACAGAGGACTCCTGTGCTAACTTTAGTCTGTCCTCATTATAACAGAGGACTCCTGTACTAACTTTAGTCTGTCCTCAATATAACAGAGGACTCCTGTACTAACTTTAGTCTGTCCTCAACATAACAGAGGACTCCTGTACTAACTTTAGTCTGTCCTCAACATAACAGAGGACTCCTGTACTAACTTTAGTCCGTCCTCAATATAACACAGGACTCTCTCTCTCTAACATATCACACACACTTTCCACACATGCACTCACCTCCACCACTGAAACTACTGACTGCGCACACCACTGTTTATGCTACCTAAATAGAACCATTTCTGTTAACTACTTGTTTGTTGGCCTCAACTACTGCCGATCTGTCCTCAAGAGGAGTGGCCTTGGAAACGGCTGTATGCTCTGGTATATATTTGGATAGCTTTTCTCCCATTAACCTAGACCAATTGTCTTCAATGGTTTCTACTTCTAAACCGTCTACCTGTCTCTTGGACCCCATCCCAACGAGGCTGCTTTGTTGCCTGGTTTTATGCGTTTTAACCAGGAAAATAATCACAAAATAATATGACGTTTCACATCAAATTAAACAGAACATGAGCTACAATAATTAGTAAGCCGTTTTCAAATGCTCCAAACACAACTGACAATACTAAAAGAAAATTAATAATAAAACATTAATAACTTTTTTCTTCTATGCTGTATTTGTATGTATTGAACCCCATTAGTAATATAAAAGTGAGATATATAGTCTGGTACATGAGAAAACTCAAATGGCACCGATGGTGCCCAATGGGCCCAAATACTGTTCATATATTGTGCTAGGATTAAACTTTTCAGCTGCATTATTCCAAAGAGATAATCATAATAATAAGCGCTTTTTACAAGGCGAACCTGTAACTTTAATTTGTGCTGTGCGCCATCTTCATTTAATCTTAAACAGTTTATACATCTGAAGTATTCTCACAACTGTTTCCTTTTCATCATAACGATTTATTCAAATAGCCCTTGTGGTAGAGGAGATACACTCCATTTAGTATGGGTATGCAAACCATCGCAATTTTTATGAAAAACGGCTTGGGTGTCAAAAACTTAAAGGAGTTTAACCTTTAATTAGTAACTCTACTAGATATTATCAATGTGTCTTTACTAACATGTACCACAGTCCTTCATAGTAATACCTTTAGATAGTACCTATATAGGAGTTATCTTTAACTCGCACTTAAAACAGAGCTCATGGACTGCCTTTTTAAAATCAGGCACATCTTGTCTCAAAAAGATTCAGAAAAGCTGGTTCACGCGTTTGTTACTTCCAGACTAGATTACTGCAACTCCTTATTATCAGGCTGCTCTAATAAGTCTCTTAAATCCCTCCAGTTGATCCAGAATGCTGCAGCTCGTGTACTCACAAAAACTAAGAAAAGAGATCACATGACTCCTGTATTAGCTGCTCTGCACTGGCTCCCTGTAAAATCAAGAATCACATTTAAAATTCTTCTCCTCACCTACAAAGCCTTGATTGGTGATGCACCATCATATCTTAAGGAGCTTGTAGTACCATATTGCCCCACTAGAGAGCTGCTCACTAAATGCGGGGCTACTTGTGGTTCCTAGAGTCCTAAAAAGTAGGATGGGAGCCAGAGCCTTTAGTTATCAAGCTCCTCTTTTATGGAACCAGCTTCCACTTTCAGTCCTGGAGGCAGACACAGTCACCTCATTCAAGAATAGACTTAAGACTTTCCTCTTTAATAGTGCTTATAGTTAGGGCTGAATCAGGTTTGCCCTGGTCCAGCCCCTTGATATGCTGCTATAGGCTTATAGGCTGCTGAGGGATGTTTTAGGATACACTGAGCACCTTTCTCCTCTTCTCTCTCTCCTTATGGATGAATTTACATCTCTCCATTGCACCTTATTAACTCTGCTTCCTCCCCGGAGTCGTTGTGACTTCACTTCTCATAGGGTATTTGGACATGGCTGTGTTTCATGCCTGCCATGGCCCCTGCTGATGCCCCCCTCTTCTCTAACTCCTTGTTTCATGGATCATGGCGGTCTAGATCGTGGCCCATGTCTACTACTCATTATTCATAATTTCATATTCATTGAATGTGTTTATGTAACTGTTAACCTGGTCACATGACATCTATTCTTCTGTCCATCCGGGGAGAGGGATCCTCCTCTGTTGCTCTCCTGAAGGTTTCTTCACTTTTTTCCCTGTCAAAGGTTATTTTTGGGGAGTTTTTCCTGATCTGATGTGAGGTCAAAGGTCAGGGATGTCGTATGTGTACAGATTGTAAAGCCCTCTGAGGGGAGGTTGTAATCTGTGATTTTGGGCTATACAAAATAAACTGAATTGAATTGAATAGATGGCAGTAACTTGCGTTTCTAACTTATGTTAGTTACAAGTGATGTAACATGTAACTAAGATGTTACCGAGATGTACCTTATGAAAGTAACTAAGTAAATTGTGTTAGTAACATAAGTAAGTAGCATGTTACTACTTACTTATGTTACTAACATATTAAGCTAGAAACAGTGTTCAGGACTAGACGTGGATCAGTCCAGGATGGCGGGCAGGCTGCCACCGATCGTGGTCTCAGGTTGACTACTGATGTCTTTGATAGTCGCTGAAGATCAGGAGATTGCCATTAACGCTTTCTAGTTGCTGATCGATTGATATTACAAAATTAAGAACAACAAATCTGTGCTATTATTAACGTGTGATTGACAGGAGAAGAGCTCACGTACAAAGTTTCCATTTAGTAAAATATGGATGATGCATTCAGTTTCTATTCAGAATAAGTTAGTTCTGGCCAAAGGTCAACGTTCACGTGTTGGTGATAAACTAGAATAAATCCAGATGTTTTCACATGAATATAAAGTAGATATTACAGATGAATTATGAGCAGTTTAACTTCCTACCACGCTCTGAGCTCATTAACAATACCATTTTTTATTTCTTAATCATTTAAATGTGTTTTTGTGTAAATAACCACTAAAGATGGCAAAAATATTGAAGCATTGCTCACCGTTCTCCGCGTTGTCTCGTAGGAACCAGCGTACTGCGCGTTTGAAGCTCAGGATTGTGTCGTCGCTGGGAACCTCGTGACCGGCTGTGAAGATCTTCACGACCAGCAGAGACTCGGGGACGTCCTGCAGGGACAACGGAGAACATTGGCATTTCTGTCCCCCTGAAGAGACAAAGAAGAACCCTAAAAGGTGTGCGTTACCTGAAGAGAGTAGTAGCGCGTGGTGAACGTCAGGTCGATGATCAGACCGAGCTCTTGCTTTTCTTTGTTCACAGTGTCCAGCAGCTCCCACGGCCCGAAGGCATCTGAAGCTGGAAGCTGCCGGTTCAGAGACTGAAAGAACAAAGACGTTAACGAGCAGCTGGGCGTCCACAAACTGACTGAAACAGACTTCTCTCCTGACCTGCTTCAGAGGCACTTTGAAGGCAATGAAACGTGTCCCGTCAAGTCTTTTCCCAACAGCTGAGTAATCCAGCCATCTGTTGGCAAGAATCAACTGTTACTGTGACACAGCTTTTATTGTGAAACTACTCAGTTTATCTTCCACTTCCTGTCCAGTGAAAACCACCATTATCCAAACTGGATGATGAAGAGTTCCTTTATGTGATGATGAATGTTTATGATAAACTGAATGATGAAGAGTTCCTTTATGTGATGATGAATGTTTATGATAAACTGAATGATGAAGAGTTCCTTTATGTGATGATGATGAATGTTTATGATAAACTGAATGATGAAGAGTTCCTTTATGTGATGATGAATGTTTATGATAAACTGAATGATGAAGAGTTCCTTTATGTGATGATGAATGTTTATGATAAACTGAATGATGAAGAGTTCCTTTATGTGATGATGATGAATGTTTATGATAAACTGAATGATGAAGAGTTCCTTTATGTGATGATGAATGTTTATGATAAACTGAATGATGAAGAGTTCCTTTATGTGATGATGAATGTTTATGATAAACTGAATGATGAAGAGTTCCTTTATGTGATGATGATGAATGTTTATGATAAACTGAATGATGAAGAGTTCCTTTATGTGATGATGAATGTTTATGATAAACTGAATGATGAAGAGTTCCTTTATGTGATGATGATGAATGTTTATGATAAACTGAATGATGAAGAGTTCCTTTATGTGATGATGATGAATGTTTATGATAAACTGAATGATGAAGAGTTCCTTTATGTGATGATGATGAATGTTTATGATAAACTGAATGATGAAGAGTTCCTTTATGTGATGATGATGAATGTTTATGATAAACTGAATGATGAAGAGTTCCTTTATGTGATGATGATGAATGTTTATGATAAACTGAATGATGAAGAGTTCCTTTATGTGATGATGATGAATGTTTATGATAAACTGAATGATGAAGAGTTCCTTTATGTGATGATGATGAATGTTTATGATAAACTGAATGATGAAGAGTTCCTTTATGTGATGATGATGAATGTTTATGATAAACTGAACATCAGAGGTACTCAACAGCATACTGACAGATACTAATACACATCATCCTTCAGTTTATCATAAACATTCAGATACAAATACACCTCAGAAGTATTCAAAACATACTGACAGATAAATACTGTTGTTAAGTACCTCTGAGGTGTATTAGTATCTGTCAGTATGCTGTTGAGTACCTATGGAGGTTCAGTTTATCATAAACATTCATCATCATCACAAAGGAACACTTCATCATTCAGTTTATCATAAACATTCAGATACTAATACACATCAGAGGTACTCAACAGTATCCTGACAGATACTAATACACATCAGAGGTACTCAACAGTATCCTGACAGATACTAATACACATCAGAGGTACTCAACAGTATCCTGACAGATACTAATACACATCAGAGGTACTCAACAGTATCCTGACAGATAATAATAAACATCAGAGGTACTCAACAGTATCCTGACAGATACTAATACACATCAGAGGTACTCAACAGTATCCTGACAGATACTAATACACATCAGAGGTACTCAACAGTATCCTGACAGATACTAATACACATCAGAGGTACTCAACAGTATCCTGACAGATACTAATACACATCAGAGGTACTCAACAGTATCCTGACAGATACTAATACACATCAGAGGTATTCAACAGTATCCTGACAGATACTAATACACATCAGAGGTACTCAACAGTATCCTGACAGATACTAATACACATCAGAGGTACTCAACAGTATCCTGACAGATACTAATACACATCAGAGGTACTCAACAGTATCCTGACAGATACTAATACACATCAGAGGTATTCAACAGTATCCTGACAGATACTAATACACATCAGAGGTACTCAACAGTATCCTGACAGATACTAATACACATCAGAGGTACTCAACAGTATCCTGACAGATACTAATACACATCAGAGGTACTCAACAGTATCCTGACAGATAGTAATACACATCAGAGGTACTCAACAGTATCCTGACAGATACTAATACACATCAGAGGTACTTCCTCCAGGATTAATATCGTATGGTACTCACCTGAACGGGACGCCCCTCTTCTTAGAGGGCCGCGACATTTCCAGCGTGTCTGTCTCAATGATACAAATATGAACGTTAACACTTGCAGCGACACACGTTGGTTTAAAGTATTTATTATATTATACTACTATATACTCACCGACTACGAGTACAACAAATATCTTAAGATTTAAAACTACTAGGTTTGAATAAACAGCTCCTGTTGGCTGCTGCTTCACGAGTCGCGTGTGGATGACGTAGACGGAGACACTCACGTGACCGGAAGAGGAGCCTTCAGTTTCTCACTCAGCCCGTGGTCCACTTTTGGTCACTAAGGTTCTAACTGGGTGAAATGACCCGGAAGTATCTAAGTGGCCGCCATGATGAGTGCTGGTTGAATTCTCTAAATGCAAAGGAAAGGAGCTTCAATGCTTCCTTCCTTCCTTTAGCAGAGGAAACACTGGACCTGGTTTATGTTAATACAGTAACATATGAACCAGGTTGTTCATGTTAATACAGTAACATATGAACCAGGTTGTTTATGTTAATACAGTAACATATGAACCAGGTTGTTTATGTTAATACAGTAACATATGAACCAGGTTGTTCATGTTAATACAGTAACATATGAACCAGGTTGTTTATGTTAATACAGTAACATATGAACCAGGTTGTTTATGTTACTACAGTAACATATGAACCAGGTTGTTTATGTTAATACAGTAACATATGAACCAGGTTGTTTATGTTAATACAGTAACATATGAACCAGGTTGTTTATGTTAATACAGTAACATATGAACCAGGTTGTTCATGTTAATACAGTAACATATGAACCAGGTTGTTTATGTTAATACAGTAACATATGAACCAGGTTGTTTATGTTAATACAGTAACATATGAACCAGGTTGTTTATGTTACTACAGTAACATATGAACCAGGTTGTTTATGTTAATACAGTAATATATGAACCAGGTTGTTTATGTTAATACAGTAACATATGAACCAGGTTGTTTATGTTACTACAGTAACATATGAACCAGGTTGTTTATGTTAATACAGTAATATATGAACCAGGTTGTTTATGTTAATACAGTAACATATGAACCAGGTTGTTTATGTTAATAAAGTAATATATGAACCAGGTTGTTTATGTTAATACAGTAACATATGAACCAGGTTGTTTATGTTAATAAAGTAATATATGAACCAGGTTGTTTATGTTAATACAGTAACATATGAACCAGGTTGTTTATGTTAATAAAGTAATATATGAACCAGGTTGTTTATGTTAATAAAGTAATATATGAACCAGGTTGTTTATGTAGACCGGGCGGCGGGCCAGGCGGGAGACCTGGGCGGGCCGATCGCCGGCAGCATAGACTAGCTCTAGGGACGTGGAACGTCACCTCACTAGCAGGGAAAGAGCCGGAGCTGGTGCGGGAGGTGGAGCGGTACCAGCTAGATATAGTTGGGCTCACCTCCACGCACAGCATGGGCTCTGGAACCAAGCTCCTGGAGAAGGGTTGGACTTTGTCCTTTTCTGGAGTTGCCCAGGGTGAGAGGCGCCGGGCGGGAGTGGGGATACTCACGAGCCCCCGGCTGAGCGCCGCTGTGTTGGAGTTTTCCCCGGGGAACGAGAGGGTCGCCTCCCTGCGCCTACGGGTTGCGGGGAGTAAGGCTCTGACTGTTGTTTGTGCTTATGCACCGAACAGCATTTCGGAGTATCCAGCCTTCTTGGAGTCGGTGGGAGGGGTCCTGGAAAGGGCGCCGCCTGCTGACTCCATAGTTCTCCTGGGAGACTTCAACGCTCACGTGGGCAATGACAGAGAAACCTGGCGGGGCGTGATTGGGAGGAACGGCTTGCCCGATCTGAACCCGAATGGTGTTTTGTTGTTGGACTTCTGTGCTAGCCACAGTTTGTCCATAACGAACACCATGTTCGAACATAAGGTGGCTCATAAGTGTACCTGGTACCAGAACACCTTAGGCCGGAGATCAATGATCGACTTTGTAATCGTATCATCTGATCTGCGGCCGTATGTCTTGGACACTCGGGTGAAGAGAGGAGCAGAGCTGTCAACTGATCACCACCTGGTGGTGAGTTGGATCAGATGGCGGGGGACTCGGCTAGAGGGACCTGGCAAGCCCAAACGTGTAGTGAGGGTGAACTGGGAACGTCTGGCAGAGGATCCTGTCCGGGAGGTCTTCAACTCCCACCTCCGGAAGAACTTCTCACAAATCCCGAGGGAGGCTGGGGACATGGAATCCGAGTGGACCTTGTTCAAAGCCTCTATTGTGGACGCGGCTGCTCAGGGCTGTGGCCGGAAGGTCATCGGTGCCTGTCGTGGCGGCAACCCTAGAACCTGGTGGTGGACACCGGGGGTGAGGGTAGCCGTCAAACTGAAGAAGGAGGCCTTTCGGGCCTGGCAGGGGTCTCCTGAAGCAGCTGACGGGTACCGGCGGGCCAAAAGGGCTACAGCGATGATGGACGCGGAGGCTAAAACTCGGGCATGGGAGGAGTTCGGGGAGGCCATGGAGAAGGACTTTCGGTTGGCCTCAAGGAAGTTCTGGCAAACCATCCGACGGATCAGGAAGGGAAAGCAGGGTCTACCCCAGGCTGTTCTCAGCAGGGGGGGGGAACTGCTGACCCGGACTGGGGACATCGTCGGGCGGTGGAAAGAGCACTTTGAGGAACTCCTAAACCCGGCCAACATGTCCCCCGGAGAGGGGGCAGCGCCGGAAGACTTTGGGGTGGATTCACCCATATCCCTGGCAGAGGTCGCTAAGGTAGTCAAAAAGCTCCTTGGCGGCAAGGCGCCAGGGGTGGATGAGATCCGCCCTGAAATGCTGAAAGCGCTGGACATTGTTGGTCTGTCTTGGTTGACACGCCTTTTCAGTGTCGCATGGGGGTCGGGAACAGTGCCCATGGACTGGCAGACCGGGGTGGTGGTTCCCATCTTCAAGAAGGGGGACCGGAGAGTGTGCTCGAACTATCGTGGTATCACACTGCTCAGCCTCCCGGGAAAAGCTTATGCCAGGGTGCTGGAGAGGAGGCTCCGACCGCTTGTCGAACCTCAGATTCAGGACGAACAGTGCGGATTCCGTCCCGGTCGTGGAACAGTGGACCAGCTCTTTACCCTCGCAAGATTACTGGAGGGGTCCTGGGAGTTTGCCCAACCAGTTTACATGTGCTTTGTAGACCTGGAGAAGGCTTTTGACCGGGTCCCTCTGGGGTTTTTGTGGGGGGTGCTGCGGGAGTATGGGGTGCCGGACCCGTTGGCACGGGCCATCCGGTCTCTGTACGCCTGCAGTAGGAGCTGTGTTCGTCTCCTCGGTAGTAAGTCAGACACGTTCCCGGTGGGTGTTGGCCTCCGCTAGGGCTGCCCTTTATCACCGGTCCTGTTCGTGACCTTCATGGACAGGATATCTAGGCGCAGCCAGGGGGCGGAGAGGATCCGGTTCGGGAGTCTCGGGATCGCCTCTCTGCTGTTTGCGGATGATGTGGTCCTGTTTGCCTCCTCGGACCGTGACCTCCAGCATTCACTGGGGCGTTTTGCAGCCGAGTGCGAAGCGGCAGGGATGAGAGTTAGCACCTCCAAATCTGAGGCCATGGTGCTCTGCCGGAAACCGGCGGATTGCTCCCTCCAGGTGGGGGCAAACTGCCTACCCCAAGCGAAGGAGTTCAAGTATCTTGGGGTCTTGTTCACGAGTGAGGGTAAGGTGGAGCGGGAGATCGACAGGCGGATCGGTGCGGCTGCAGCAGTAAAACAGGCGCTGTACCGGTCCGTCTTAGTGAAGAGGGAGCTGAGCCGGAAGGCAAAGCTCTCCATTTACTGGTCGGTCTACGTTCCAACCCTCACCTATGGTCACGAACTCTGGGTCGTGACCGAAAGAACGAGATCTCGGATACAAGCGGCCGAAATGAGCTTCCTCCGTAGGGTGGCCGGGCTCAGCCTTAGAGATAGGGTAAGGAGCTTGGACATCAGGGGGGAGCTTGGAGTCGAGTCGCTGCTCCTTCGTGTCGAAAGGAGTCAGCTGAGGTGGTTCGGGCATCTAGTTAGGATGCCTCCCGGACGCCTCCCATTAGAGGTTTTCCGGGCACGTCCAACTGGTAGGAGGCCCGGGGAAGACCGAGGACACGCTGGAGGGATTATATCTCCCGGCTGGCCTTGGAACGCCTCGGGATCCCCCAGAATGAGCTGGAAAGTGCTGCGGGTGAGAGGGAAGCCTGGGTCGGCCTGCTGAACCTGCTGCCACCGCGACCCGACCCCGGATAAGAGGGTGATAATGGATGGATGGATGGAGGTTGTTTATGTTAATACAGTAACATATGAACCAGGTTGTTTATGTTAATACAGTAATATATGAACCAGGTTGTTCATGTTAATAAAGTAATATATGAACCAGGTTGTTCATGTTAATAAAGTAATACTATGAACCTGTAACACCCCGTTAGTTCTGTATCTGCTAATTACTCATTCCCTTCACCTGCCCTCCGCCACTCCTCTGCCTCCTTAATGACTTGTGCCCTACACCTGTGGTTTTCCCTATATATATATATATATATATATATATATATATATATATATATATATATATATATATATATATATATATATATATATATATATATATATTATTGGCTGCTGTTCTCCAATGCACCATACTAACTCTTACTAACTAATTGAATACTAATCTATTAATAATTCTATTTTCTATGTCAACTATTCTCCGGACAGGGCCTTCATCGTGAGTACTATGCAGCCAGCAGTCATCTTTTGCACGTGTTTTCACCAACAGTTATTCTCAGTATCCAGGATGCTTATGCTCCTCAAGCAACACATATAGAAGCTATTGTTTCTCCAGCGCAACCCAACGCACTAAACGCACGGTTCCGCGCACCGATTTTCTTATTTATCTATAACCTACGGAGGTTTTACGAGTTCCAGACACTCAAATAACGTATTCAACGCCATCATGCGATGTTACGAGAACAGCCAAGTTGTTTGGTCTAACACCGTTACGAACCCCAGGTTCTAAAACAACGTTTCTAACGCTATCATGTGACCTTTCTCAGAACACCATCTTGGTTGGCCGTACACTGCGCAGTTTCATGTATTTGTATTCACTCTGCAATTGTGCCATGCTGTAACATTCACTTGTTTTTACATTACATTACATGTCATTTAGCTGACGCTTTTATCCAAAGCGACTTACAATAAGTGCATTAAACCATGAGTCCAAAGTCAGAACAACAAGAATCAAGCAAGTACAATTTCTTCAATAAAGTTAAACTACAAAGTGCTATCAGTAAGAGACATTTAAGTGCTACTAAAGTGTTAAACTACAAAGTGCTATCAGTAAGAGACATTTAAGTGCTGCTAAAGTGCTAAACAACAAAGTGCTATCAGTAAGGGACATTTAAGTGTTACTAAAGTGTTACCACGGCACTACCTTCCCTATTCAAGGTATAGTCGAAAAAGATGTGCACACTTTTTTCAAAAGGCGCTACTCACCTTGTCAGTTTGAATCCTGCAAGAGTGTCTTCGAGCTCGGTCACTTTTAGCCTTCCTTGGATTCCGTTGAGCAATCACATCAGGGTCACAAGTTTTGTTAGGAAATGAATGGCCTTCTCCAAGGCAAGTTTTCTCTGCCATGAGTCAACAAAATCGAGCCGAATTGATGGTTCTAGTTACAATAAAAAATATTATTATGGAATCACACTAATAACTACACAAAACTAACCACGCCCCAGCCACCACATACCCACACCACCTGACTTAGGCCGAGGAGCTATCGACCATCTGCCTATGGATCACCTTGAAATTAAAAGGCTGCAAAGCCAGATACCACGAGTGATCTGGGCGTTAGTATCTTTCATGCGGTGGAGCTATTGGAGCGGGGCGTGGTCCGAACAGAGGGTGAATGAGCGTCACACGTGGCCAGGCACTCCTTCTCCACCGTGCTGTACCTGGCTTCCCTCTCTGACAGCTTCCGGCTGATGTAGAGGACGGGGCGGTCAACCCCCTCTACCTGCTGGGACAAAACGGCCCCTAGCACTCTGTTCGATGCATCAGTCTGCAGAGTAAAGGGAAGAGAAGTTAGGTGTGTGAAGGAGCCGTTCCCCACAGAGAGCTTGTTTTATCTTCTCAAACACCAACTGGCACTGCGCCGTCCACTGGACCGGAAGTTATTTTTATTGTCACCCTCATTCTTCATTTTCTTTCTGCTTCCTCTCTCCACATAACATATGGACTTTCCAGTCCTCTTTTAAACAGTCTTTTCTTTCTCTTTTGGACTTCCCCTTCCATTCTACGGCTTCGTCTTGTTCTCCCTGTTCCAAACACATTGTTAGTTGCTCCAATTGTTGCAGGCTAAAACTGCCCTTCTCAGGAAAACCCATTTTGACCCATTCCTCCAATGGGTCGACAGTGTGTCTGTCCTTTTCCCTCATACATTGTATTATGGGAGATAAGAGTTTGTAAAAAGGCCTCTCAGGCTCCACAGACTTGGCCTTGCTCTGACTTTTACCCATCTCCCCAGCACTCTAATGTGCTCAATACACCGGTTTCACCTCCTCTCGGCTGCTTATTTCCAGTATTCCCAGAACAATCCAGTGTATTAAAATACACAAGACTGAACCTATAAAACTCTAAGCATACCAAGGCACATCTGCCCTACACCCTACTGTGCGAGGACGTTGGAGTCCAACTCCTCTCAGCCGCTTGCCTACAGAATTTTCAGAAACATGCGGTGCATCAGATACACAAGGTCAAACCTACAAAACTATAAGCATACCCGGACATGCCTGTCCGACACCCAATGTGCAAGCCAGCTAGTGTCGAAGTGTCTGTTTACATCACAAAATGCTCTCACCCGGTGGGATTCTTTGTCCCAAATGCAGGATTAGACCATTAATCTCAGTCTGAGGACAGCCTCTCACCTTCCGGGAGGAATCAACTATCTAGTAGTAGTCAGTGAATCAACGCACATTCTTTCGTAGTGCCACTTCAATACTTTCTTTTAATCTATAAGAGCAACAGAAACATAACTGAAACTCATCTTAAACAGAAAAACTTTGCTTTGTCTTAAATGCGGATGAAAGATTATAATTATTTCAGCAACATGATCAACAGTATTTCATTATGATCAGCATAATGTGATCTATAGGCGGTAGTATGATTATAATTTACCGACATGGATAGGATCTGGCATATATAAACACAAATCAGTGTAATGGCTTCTACAGGTAGTGCACTTCTGTCGCCCAACGAAGTCCTGATCACACGTCCAACCTCATCCTCGTTACCAATTGTGATGTAAATTAACCTTTCCAATCTCCCTTAGAGAAAACTAGTGTGATGTCTAAACACTTACAGTAAATGTCTTTAAGTATTTATTAAACAGAAACTTTTAACAATTCAATTGAATGACCAGAGCTCCACCCCACAAATGGAGAGGAGATCTGACCCAGAAAGGTAGTGCGACAGTCTTTAAACAGGGAAGTGTGAACCTGAGAGGAACACACCTGAGAGCAAACACACCTGAGAGAGACAGAGGGACTCACTTGAGAGGAACCCACCTGAGAGCAAACACACCTGAGAGCAAACACACCTGAGGAACATGTGCAGAGGTTGCATAGTGTCTTTTCCAAGCACGTGCAAAGAACAGCCAAAGTTACGTAACATAAAAGCTTAAGATCTTTCCTGTTGTAACAGCCTGCGGAGGGAAGTCCATATATGGTCATTCAGGTGTGCGGTTTACGGTCTTGTAGAGACAGACTTGCATAACGGAGACAGGCAGCACTTCTCAGACTTTATCTCCCACACAGCAGTGTGAACAGAGGAAGAGGACCGATGGACCTCAGGGGGGACAGGAACCGGGCAGTGCTTGTGTCTGTGGAACAGTTTGACCCCGGGGTAAGACTGGGCAGGAGGCCCGGAGCCGGCAAGGATGCCAAGACACTCCACCGGACCCTCAGCAAGCTGGGCTTCAAGGTGGACATCCACACCGACCGCAGCCGGGACGAGATCTACGAGCTGTTTCTGAAAGGTGACGTACGGCTCTGTGTGTGTCAGAAGTCACAGGAATATCATGGTGTTAGCTTTTATTTGGTCACCTGTCTTTATGGCGTCAGCTGGTGTCGGATGTATTAAAGACATGAACTTCTCTCTTTAGATTATTAGTGCTCGTTATGATCTTTAGTGATATGTTTAACTTCACTGTACTGAGCCTCAGAAAAGACACGCATAACAAACCGGTGTACAGCTGATCATGACTAACAGATAACAGCCGGCAACATACCTAGATTAATGGTTGTGAAAAACAAAGCCATAGAACAGGAGCGAGAGCAGATTTCATGTCAATGATTATGTGTTGTTTGAATGTGAGCTCAGTGTTGCAAAGGTGACCCCGTTCAGACTGAATGTTCTCACCTGGACACCTTAGTGCATACCTGTACTGATCCAAGTGTGTGTGTGTGTGTGTTGCAGAGAGCCAGAGGCCTGTGAAAGACTGTTTTCTGGCCGTCTTGTCGTCTCATGGGGACGAGGGCTGCGTGTTTGGAGCGGATGGGAAACCTGTCCAACTGTCTCTCGTCTTCACATATTTTGACAATGATTATATGGATAAAAAGGTCAAAGTGTTTCTCATACAGGTGAGAGTGTTTACTGTCTCACACACAAATAAACACTGACCATGAAGATGAAGGGTGACTGAGGGCTAGTTGTGGTCTCTCTTCAGGCATGTCGGGGAGCAGGTTTAGATGATGGTGTGGAGGTGGATTCAGCTGGTGACACCAGAGAGTGCAGCTTCTCACACAATCTCTCTGTTCCTGTGGATACGGCTGTGATGTACGCAACACCACCTGGTAAACACTAGTGAGAAGGCCTCATTTTGCACTAGTTAGTTACTAAACTCCAGACAAAGCTATAGTAAATCCATAACTCCTCCCCAGACTGATGATGAGGATGTTTCAGACAGACGTTTATTTTGGGTGAAGCTTCATTTGAAGGCAGCTGGAGTTCACTCACAGAACAATATAGATGTTTTAATGTTTGGACCCAGATCATCTTCTGACATCTCCTCAGGATACGGAGCCTTCATGCACCCTCTGGGATCAGTCTTCCTCCAGACGTTCTGCACTTTATTAAAGCAGAAGGACAATCGGAACCTGGAGCTGACCCGCCTGCTGACACGCCTCTCCCACACAGTGGCCTACCGCTTCCAGGCCAAAGGTGGAGCGTTTGGTGGGAAGAAGGAGATGCCGTGCCTCCTGAGCCGACTGACCAGAGAAGTGTTTCCGTTCGCCGAGCCAGGACACTTGGCCACCGACAGAGAGTCAACACGGACTCCTTCTGTCAGTTAGACTGAGTGTGAATGTGTGGAGATAAGCTACAAGATAAGCCATGTTATCAAATATATAAACTAACAATAAAGAATTGATTTAATGACTTACGGAATTTTTATCCCTTTGTACTAAACAATTACAGACCGATCTTCAAACTGAAGATCTTAGAAAAGAGTGTGTACAAACTGCTCTGCTTAAGGAACTATCTTCTCCTGGCTGCTTTTGACACAGTGGATCATAATACTTTAATTTCCCATCTAGAAGACTTGAGGTTGCCAACACCGCTCCCTAGTGGTTCATCTCGGTAACTCAACGTCATCTGCAGCCACTAAGACCTACAGAGCACCTCAGAGCTCTACTCGGCCCTCCTCTTCTCTGTATTTACATGCTGCCAGTGGCCAATTAATCCAAAAAGCTTGTTCTATTGTTACCTTCAACTACGTCTAGAAAACCAGGGTGCCCAACAGATCAGGTTTTAAAAACCTAAAGCAAATGTAATGCTGGATGTAAAAAAAACTTCCAACTCAATGAAGCTAAAATGATATAATTGGGGTCACTGGAGACATTTTTCTGTAAAGCCTCATGCTGGATATTTAGTTATCTTCAATTCCAATATAATATTTGTCATGAGGTCAAGGTCGTTCAGTCTTTGTTTTTTTATTGAGTAAAACAAATTGGATCATTTGCATTATTCAATTGTTTATATTCTCAAGAATCATCCATTGACCTTTCTGAACAGAAAATCATGTTCTCACCTTCGAGTGACAGAACACTGCAGCCGGACGGTTGAACTTCAGGATCCATCACGTCTTCTGTTTAGTTGTCTCCTCGGGAAGGCGTCTGGAACCCTCTGCTGCCTGTCAAAGCTCCGGTCTGACATCAGACCTTCATCATCATCATCATCACCACCACACAGGCAGAACGGGTGAACTCAGTGAGTATTTATTAACACAGGAACCAGAAAATAGATTTACACTCATTACCAACAGGTGAAAGAAATCCCGGTGCCACACCTCACGTGCCATTACAAGTAGATTATTCATAGAAAGTCATTAGAAAAAGTGAAAAATATAGTTTCATGCAGTCAGAGACAGTCAAATATTGACAAATTATTTACCAATTAGTTATCCTTTTCATACTAAAATAAAATGTATACATCTATAAAAAAAGTCTTAAAAAAGAAAGCTTATTTACAGCATTAAAAAAAAAAAAAAAAAAAAAATTGTTGATTTGATGTGAAGATTCACAGAGGGAAACCAGCTGCTCACAGCTGATTGGTTCTTCTGAGTGAGAACGGCTGTGACTGAGTTAAGGCACCGTGAGCGGAGGTAGGAGGCGGGGGGAGCAAGGGGGGAGGAGGGGGTGAACACCTGGAAGGAGCCATGTGGGGTGAGGAGATAGGCGTGTCGCAGGAGGAAATGGGTGTGACGGGTTCTGGTGTGATGGTGATGCGGCTCAGAGGGTGGGGGGTCCGGTGAGGTTTGGTGGTGAGGGACAGCGGCTGCAGCTGCTCGCCGTACGGTGACGCCCCCCCGCCGTAGCAGTGCGTGTGCTCGGTGTGCGTCGGCGCCGGAGCAGCGGGCGAAGCCAGAGCGGTGGTCGGCGTCGCCGGGGAGTCCAGCGAGGAGGCGGGGCTGGCCTGGGACAGGTGTGTGTGCGTCAGGTGGGAGACTGTGTGCTGCTGTGTCAAGTGGGAACGGGGGTGTGTAGTCTGTGTGTGAGGTGTCTCCTCACAAGGTCTCTTCAGCTGTGGGGGGAATTCCTCTTCATCTGAAGAACACACACACAAAGATGATGACACCCAAGTCTCTGGAGTGCTACATGGACTCATTTATTTATGTTTACTAGATTAAAGCATTCTCTTACCTTCAAACTGAGTCTCACTCTTCACCCTCTTCCTCTTCTTCTTTTTACCCTGAACACAAACCAACATGTGAAACGCAGTAGAGCTGTAAACATGCAGCAGAGCTGTAAACATGCAACAGAGCTGTAAACATGCACCAGAGCTGTAAACATGCACCAGAGCTGTAAACATGCAACAGAGCTGTAAACATGCAGCAGGGCTGTAAACATGCAACAGAGCTGTAAACATGCAGCAGGGCTGTAAACATGTAAACATGCAACAGAGCTGTAAACATGCAGCAGAGCTGTAAACATAGCAGAGCTATAAACATGCAGCAAAACTGTAAACAAGTAGCAGAGCTGTAAACATGCAACAGAGCTGTAAACATGCACCAGAGCTGTAAACATGCAGCAGGGCTGTAAACATGTAAACATGCAGCAGAGCTGTAAACATGTAGCAGAGCTGTAAACATGTAGCAGAGCTGTAAACATGCACCAGAGCTGTAAACATGCAGCAGAGCTATAAACATGCAACAGAGCTGTAAACATGCAACAGAGCTGTAAACATGCAGCAGGGCTGTAAACATGCAGCAGGGCTGTAAACATGTAAACATGCAACAGAGCCGTAAACATGCAGCAGGGCTGTAAACATGCAGCAGGGCTGTAAACATGTAAACATGCAACAGAGCTGTAAACATGTAACAGAGCTGTAAACATGTAACAGGGCTGTAAACATGTAAACATGCAACAGAGCTGTAAACATGCAGCAGGGCTGTAAACATGTAAACATGCAGCAGAGCTGTAAACATGCACCAGAGCTGTAAACATGCAGCAGAGCTGTAAACATGTAACAGAGCTGTAAACATGCAGCAGAGCTGTAAACATGCAGCAGAGCTGTAAACATGTAACAGAGCTGTAAACATGCAACAGAGCTGTAAACATGTAACAGAGCTGTAAACATGTAACAGAGCTGTAAACATGCAACAGAGCTGTAAACATGTAACAGAGCTGTAAACATGTAACAGAGCTGTAAACATGCACCAGAGCTGTAAACATGCAGCAGAGCTGTAAACATGTAACAGAGCTGTAAACATGTAACAGAGCTGTAAACATGTAACAGAGCTGTAAACATGCAACAGAGCTGTAAACATGCAGCAGAGCTGTAAACATGTAACAGAGCTGTAAACATGCAACAGAGCTGTAAACATGTAACAGAGCTGTAAACATGTAACAGAGCTGTAAACATGTAACAGAGCTGTAAACATGTAACAGAGCTGTAAACATGCACCAGAGCTGTAAACATGTAACAGAGCTGTAAACATGCAACAGAGCTGTAAACATGTAACAGAGCTGTAAACATGTAACAGAGCTGTAAACATGCACCAGAGCTGTAAACATGCAGCAGAGCTATAAACATGCAACAGAGCTGTAAACATGTAACAGAGCTGTAAACATGTAACAGAGCTGTAAACATGTAGCAGAGCTGTAAACACTTAGCAGAGCTGTAAACATGTAACAGAGCTGTAAACATGTAAAAGAGCTGTAAACATGCAACAGAGCTGTAAACATGCAACAGAGCTGTAAACATGTAGCAGAGCTGTAAACATGCAACAGAGCTGTAAACATGTACTCACGTAGTTATCTCTGGCTGACCAGCCGGGGTACAGTTTGGAATGGAGGAGTCTTTCTTTACGAGCCAGTTCGTAATATTTGGCTTGTTCCTCTTTGGACAGAGAATGCCACTGTGGACAGGAAGCAGCTCACGGTCAACACGGTCAACACGGTCAACACGGTCAACACTCACACACTCTCTCTCACCCTCTGGCCCAGGATCTGGTTGATGGTGGCGCTCTCCTTGACTCTGCACTGAGACACCACGTTGGGCCTCTCCTCCCTCATGTACAGCATGAAGGCGTTCAGCGGCTTCTTGATGTGTGGCTTCTTCTCCTCGTCTTTGTCTCGCTGGACGTCCGACAGCGAGCGTCTGCAGGAACGAGTTCATCATATTGTTAACAAGCTCGTTATCAAAAGGAGTCGTAACAGTTAGAAACACCTACCCGGTCTGGCTGCTGACTCCGGGCTCCTGCTTCACCCCCGAGGGGAGGAAGGGTGGGTGGGGGACGGACGACTGGGGGGGGGACACCAAACGGGGAGAGAAGCTCCCAGACACCAGGCTGCCAATCAAAAGTCAAAGGTTCTGTTATTTCAAAGCTCAGTCAGACGTTAACGCCCCCACTGAGCTCCGGGAACCGCGATTGGTCCACATGAAAATAGAGACAAGCGTTACCTGGACATGGAGGCATTCATGGCCAGTGCAGCAGGGGAGAAGCCTCCCGCCAGAGGGTACATAGTCTGTCCCTGTCTACACGGGCACAAAGACAGACGGTCACACTCGGAGACAGACAAGTCGCCCACAGAGACACAGTAATGAGGAGAGAACTCACAGCCAACCCAGAGGGTGAGGGATCTGAGCCATGCCTCCAGGGGACACCGGGTAGCAGGGGCTCCTGGACATACCTGCTCAGGGGACATTTACACACATCTCAGGTATTTTTTATCAGGGTTCAGCTGGATCTGTTAGTCACAGTGGAGGAGACTCACCTGTGTCAGGAGAGAAGCCAGGTGAGGCCCTCTGAGGGGAGAAGGCTTCGGGGCTGTAGGACAGCAGGGGGTGGAGGTGGGTCATGTGAGGGTGCTGCACCACATTGGGAGGCTGGAGACACAGAAACACAGAGCGCAGTGATGTCATCGCTACACCGGGTGTCAGCGTGAGTCACTTTATCACAACAGGCCAGCAGACAGACAGGAAGTCAGTGAGAGCTGAGAGAATTCCTTGGATACAAGCATGTACGGTCAGACTAATAAGGACGATGGAGATGGAGAGAGAGAGAGATGTGTGTGTATATATATATATATATATATATATATATATATATATATATATATATATATATATATATATATATATATATATATATATATATATATATATATAAGCAGATCACCAGGGAGAGATGCTGAAAGGCAGAAATCTAACGCTGTGTGTGTGTGTCTCACCAGGTGTGTCTGAGTAGCACTCTCTCTGATAGCAGATCTCCCTGTGATGTCCAGCAGAGGCCACTGGAACGGTAGATACTGTGAACAGAGAGGTCAAATTAGACTCATGTTTCATAGTGTCAATTGTAATAGAGTGGCCTTTATACACACGCCATCGCCTACGGTGAGTGATAACTAGTCGTAATTATTTTTAACTTATTTAGTTTGCGTTTAGCTAGCTAATGAGCCCAGTCAGCTTGGTGAGGATGCAGCGTCATGTTGAACAGGAAACGGCTGCTTTTATCCTCAGAATGACTTATCTCCAGCTTCACACAACAATACAAACACACTGTGCTGCTGTTTAAAACCACATGACTTCTGCTGAAACACACAGCAAATCTACAATGCAGCCTCACTCACCCCGTCCCCCCCACTCTGAGGAAGCTCCGGCTGAGAGAACTAACTGGATCCAGCTGTTGGAAACACCAGAACACACACACACAGCTACGTGTGAGCTAACAGGACTAGCCAGGCGACTGTGTGGCTAAGTAAATTGACCTGTAGTTATAAAGCGCTTTTCTATTCTTCTTCTACTCAAAGCGCTTTAACACTACATGCCATCATTCACCCATTCACACACTGAGGGGAGGGGCTATGGTTCCACCTGTGCATCAGAAGTAACTCACATTCACACACGGGGAACAAACCACCGATCGTCTGATTGAAGGACGACCCTGCTCCCTACTGAGCCTATGTGTGAGCTAACAGGGCTAGCCAGGTAACTGTGTGGCTACGTGGAGCTAACAGTGCTAGCTAGGTAACAGTGTGGCTACATGAGAGCTAAAAGAGCTAGCAAGGTGATTGTGTGGCTACATGTGAGCCAACAGGGCTAGATAGGTAACAGTGTGGCTACATGAGAGCTAAAAGAGCTAGCAAGGTGATTGTGTGGCTACATGTGAGCCAACAGGGCTAGATAGGTAACAGTGTGGCTACATGAGAGCTAAAAGAGCTAGCAAGGCGACTGTGTGGCTACGTTGAGCTAAAAAGGACTAGCCAGGTGACTGTGATTTTTATATATTGTACATATTATGATGTTGTAATCTTTGAGATTGATGGAGATGTTTCGTCTTATTCTGTCTTTTTGGCCAGGCCAACATTGTAAACGAGAGATGGTTCTCAATTATCTGGTAAATAAAAAAGTAGTTGTCTATTCCTGCTTCCTGTCTGACTACAGGAGGACAGTAAATGGCCTGTATTATGGTTCAGCTAGTGTCCCGCTAACCAGAACTTGTTTACCTTGACTTGACTTGTCTTCAGACTGGCAGGCGCGTGTCGTCCCCCCCCCCCCCCTCAACTCCCCCATAAACACACCTATGGCTCTCACTGAGGAGCCTGACGAGGACACAAGGTCCCATTGTGTGAAGAGAAATGTGAGGGAGGAGCAGAGACCTGTGTTGTCTCGAGGCAACATGCAGTCTGAGCTACCAACCTGTGTGTGTGTGTGTGTGTGTAGCCACATGCAGGGTGTTGGGTATAATGAGATGGAACCCCCCCTATGGAGTCATGCATTAGGACCATTCACACTCTGCTAATGACAACAATGGTCCACTAACAAGGGAGGGGGGGCTGAGGAATGCAGGTGTGTGTGGCTGTGTGTTTAGCCCACATGTGTGTCTGGTTAAATCCAGAGACAGACTTTCAAAACAAACCAGAGAAGGCAAATAAATCACAAATAGTGTCACTGAGCATCACAGTCCTCCTTCCTGTTTCCCTCCAGGAGTCATCTACTCTATTGACTAATGATTTACTAAATGGCAGATCTAGAATCAGCTGTATTTCTCCTCGTTGTCATCACGTGTTAACTTCCCTCTGATTGATGAGACCTCTTCACTGAACCAGACTGGAACCACACTGGGATCAGTCTTCTGCACATGAACACGACACCACTCTACAGAAACAGACAACCTGAGGTCGCTGCAATAACAGGAGCTTAAAATAAGTTCCTCCTTGTGCCAACGTGGCAATTTGTAGATTAGTGGCCATGAGTGTTTCTGTATGAAACCATCACCCAGTCGCTCTCTAATCCAGGCTGAGCTCCCATTCAGCTGTAGGGAGCAGGGGGTGTGGGAACACCCGCCAGTCCTGCAGCTACGCGATTCCTACTTCACCAGTAGATTGTGTCCAGGCCTGTCTCACACACACACCATCACCTCAGACAGAGGAAAGCAACAGGTCCTCACATTGGAGATGACAGAAATATGAATAAAGCTGCCCCAATGGGCCAGAAGCCCCCCCGAGATGTCTCAGACACAAACCAGTCGATACAGCAGACGACACACATGAAGTCACGGCGAATACTAAAAACACATCTTTTTCGACTACCTTGCATAGGGACGGTAGCGCCGTAGTAGCACTTAAATGTCTCTTACCGATAGCACTTTATGGTTTAACTTTATTGAAGAAATTGTACTTGCTTGATTCTTGTTGTTCTGAGTTTGGACTCATGGTTTAATGCACTTATTGTAAGTCACTTTGGATAAAAGCGTCAGCTAAATGACATGTAATGTAATGAATACAACTCACCGTCCTGGCACTCTGTGGGAGAGCTGCGTTGGCGAGGTAGGGACCACAGAGGTTCCCCAAGTCTGGGATCATGAAGAAGGGATATCCAACATAGGGGGAGGGCTGGAAGAGGCCTCCATCCTGCTGCCTCCTCAGGGCTGAGACACACAAAGATCAGTTAGTTCCACGGGGTGTGTGGTCCATGCTGTTGCCACGGAGATAGCTAAGGGTTACGGTTTGGCTAGCTGGTTGGTTAGCATGCTGTTAGCTGGGCTTCACCTGCAGCCTCAGGTGAAGCAGTTCTGCCATTAAGGAGCAGAACTGGCTAAAACAAGTTGAGACCTCAACTCTAACCAGGATGGGATTTATTTATATATAAATACAATTAGGCAATAACAAAGATGTTAAAGTGTGTCGTTACCTTCCTGAAACAGATGACTGTGTCTGATTCTGTTCTGCAGATCTGCATCAGTCCTGGACCGTCTGTCTGCCTGCGCGCCCGCGCGCACACACGCACGCACGCACACACACGCACACACACACACACACACACACACACACACACACACACAACTATTAAACTGACACAAACTTCCCCCCACCGACAACAATCACACACACACACACACAGACCCACACACCAACAAAGACAGACCCACACGCCCACTGGGGACTCAGACCTCGGAACTGGTTCCCCTTACCTCGGAGTCTGAGCTGGACTCGGACTCGTTGACCAAAGAGGACTTGACGTCGTCCAGGTCCCGCTCGGAGGACGCGGTCCGCTTGTCGTCCTGGTCCCCTTCGTCCTTAAAGGCGAGCAGCTCGTCGGTGGCTCCCAGGTCCTCTATCTGCGGCATGTCTGCAGGCTAGCGGCTAGCATGAGCTAACGGTGAGACCCGAACCGAACCGAACCGGTTTAAACAATGAAAACAACCGAGCGAGAGCTTCAGTGACGCCGTCCTGCTGGTCCGCGCATCACGTGGTCCGGGTTAACGTCAACCAGAGTTATTAGTGTTATTATTGAGTGTTTTTTGCGCTAAAGCAGCTTCTTAACGAGCTAAGCAGCTAAGTGAGCTACCGGAGGAGTCTGGTGGTCCTCGTCCGGGTCTCCTGCACGACCGGGGTCCAGACAAAGAGACCGTGGCAGTTAAAATACACACACATATAATATGGACACACGTATATATATTAGATATACTATTTTATATAATATATAATATATATATTATATATAATATATATATATATATATAATCCACTCGGGACACCAGGAAGCAGCGGAAAGTTTACCGTGCAGCTCCAGCGGGGGAACAGCAGGCCCGTTCGGGTCTTACTCGAGTCCACTTTGAAACCCTCATTCCTGGTTTAATAAAGTCGCTTCCGCATGTCCTCCAGACGCCTGCTGGTCCGAGCCGTTAGTCTGTGCCGACGGGGGGACTCTCGGTCGACCTGCTCGGAGCTTCTGATACCAGGAAAAGACGACTGGAGGAGCACACTGGAGGGGAGGACCTGGACCCGGACTGACCCTGGACCAGTTCAGCAAGGCGCGCTCCTATCGTTGCACAATCACGAGAGCAGCCGCTGAGCTGATCCTGGACCAGATTCAACAGGTTGATTCTGTTAGTTTGCAGAGGAGACACAAAGGGGAGGGAGGAGTCTAGATGGACACGGAGGACACTTTAGAGTCCAACTGGTCCTTTAAGACCTCGTGACCCGAAGAGGGAAACAATCTGGTCCTTAATGTAGAAAAGAAAACAATATGATCATCAACTAAATGAGAAGCTCTTTTCCCCATCAACCAGTGCAGAAGACTCAGGAAATATAATATAATCTCACAGTTATACATACATTAATTCACAAGATTATTTATTGCACTAGAATTATTATTGCACTAGAATATATGTTATTATTGCAATACAATATATGTTATTATTGCACTAGAATATATGTTATTATTGCACTAGAATATATGTTATTATTGCAATACAATATATGTTATTATTGCACAAGAATATATGTTATTAGTGCAATACAATATATGTTATATCGCACTAGAATATATGTTATTATTGCACTAGAATATATGTTATTATTGCACTAAAATACAGTATATGTTATTATTCTTAATAATGTTATAATATAAACCTGTGTACAAGAGACTAGTTAATTATTTTAAACTATAAACCTGTATACAGTATACTAGTATAGTTAACCACTTTATACTATAAACCTATTTACATGAGACTAGTATAATTAACGACTTTATACTATAAACATGTATACAGTATACTAGTATAGTTAACCACTTTATACTATAAACCTATTTACATGAGACTAGTATAATTAACGACTTTATACTATAAACCTGTAAACAGGAGACTAGTATAGTTAACCACTTTATACTATAAACCTATTTACATGAGACTAGTATAATTAACCACTTTATACTATAAACATGTAAACAGGAGACTAGTATAGTTAACCTCTTTAAACTATAAACATGTAAACAGTAGACTAGTATAGTTAACCACTTTATACTATAAACATGTAAACAGTAGACTAGTATAGTTAACCACTTTAAACTATAAACATGTAAACAGCAGACTAGTATAGTTAACCACTTTATACTATAAACCTGTTTACATGAGACTAGTATAGTTAACCACTTTAAACTATAAACATGTAAACATGAGACTAGTATAGTTAATCACTTTATACTATAAACCTGTAAACATGAGACTAGTATAGTTAACCACTTTATACTATAAACCTGTAAACAGCAGACTAGTATAGTTAACCACTTTATACTATAAACATGTAAACAGTAGACTAGTATAGTTAACCACTTTATACTATAAACATGTAAACAGTAGACTAGTATAGTTAACCACTGTATACTATAAACCTGTTTACATGAGACTAGTATAGTTAACCACTTTAAACTATAAACCTGTAAACATGAGACTAGTATAGTTAACCACTTTATACTATAAACCTGTAAACAGGAGACTAGTATAGTTAACCACTTTATACTATAAACATGTAAACAGGAGACTAGTATAGTTAACCACTGTATACTATAAACCTGTTTACATGAGACTAGTATAGTTAACCACTTTAAACTATAAACCTGTAAACATGAGACTAGTATAGTTAACCACTTTATACTATAAACCTGTAAACAGGAGACTAGTATAGTTAACCACTTTATACTATAAACATGTAAACAGGAGACTAGTATAGTTAACCACTTTATACTATAAACATGTAAACAGGAGACTAGTATAGTTAACCACTTTATACTATAAACATGTAAACAGGAGACTAGTATAGTTAACCACTTTAAACTATAAACCTGTAAACATGAGACTAGTATAGTTAACCTCTTTAAACTATAAACATGTAAACAGTAGACTAGTATAGTTAACCACTTTATACTATAAACCTGTAAACAGCAGACTAGTATAGTTAACCACTTTATACTATAAACATGTAAACAGTAGACTAGTATAGTTAACCACTTTAAACTATAAACATGTAAACAGCAGACTAGTATAGTTAACCACTTTATACTATAAACCTGTTTACATGAGACTAGTATAGTTAACCACTTTAAACTATAAACATGTAAACATGAGACTAGTATAGTTAATCACTTTATACTATAAACCTGTAAACATGAGACTAGTATAGTTAACCACTTTATACTATGAACCTGTAAACAGCAGACTAGTATAGTTAACCACTTCATACTATAAACATGTAAACAGCAGACTAGTATAGTTAACCACTTTATACTATAAACATGTAAACAGTATACTAGTATAGTTAACCACTGTATACTATAAACCTGTTTACATGAGACTAGTATAGTTAACCACTTTAAACTATAAACCTGTAAACAGTAGACTAGTATAGTTAACCACTTTATACTATAAACATGTAAAAAGGAGACTAGTATAGTTAACCACTTTATACTATAAACATGTAAACAGGAGACTAGTATAGTTAACCACTTTATACTATAAACATGTAAACAGGAGACTAGTATAGTTAACCACTTTATACTATAAACATGTAAACAGGAGACTAGTATAGTTAACCACTTTAAACTATAAACCTGTAAACATGAGACTAGTATAGTTAACCACTTTAAACTATATATCTAGTTAAGCCATTCCAGCCGTTGTGCTTTCTGAAAACTGTTATTTCTATTCAGCTGAAGGTGAAGACGTGATCGAGAGGGAGAATTGCTACATCTGGAGTCAGGAATACGCCCTGGTCTCTAGTTTCATTTACACCATTACGAGCAGGAAGTGGGGTTACAGACCTGAAACCTGTGAGTGTTCACAGCTGACTTCTGTTACTCCAGAGTTCACATCGCATTCCTGTCAGGCAGATTGAGATATGAGTGCTCATGAAAAATAGCACACAAGCTGTGGCTAGACACTGAGACAGCCATTGTAAGCTAGAACCACATGCACACACATACACACACACACATGCGCGCACACACACACACACACACACACACACAAACACACACACACCAGCAGCTGTGTATATCAGCAGGAAGTGTTTGGCTCAGGGCCAGACTGTAGAGATCCTCTCCCCCAAAGCTATGTTTAGGGAGAGAGCCCTGGGGGGGGGGAAGAGCGAAGAGGCATCTGCTGCTACTGTAGCACGGAGTCGACCTCCTCCTCTGCCACAGGTTTTGGGCTGTTGGGGCTCGTTCTTGGGGGCAGGGGGATGTGAGGGGGGCAGTTTGAGTGCAGTCTGTGGAAAGGAAATCCCTCTTTTGTTCCCAACAACGTTATTTGTTCATAGCTCAGGCATAAGGATGAATACGTGACTCGGATATATATATATATATATATATACTGCTTGTTTTGGGTCAGACCGCAGAAACTCTGACCGCAGAAACTCTGACCGCAGAAACTTCTGGAAATGAGATGAACAATCTGGTAAAGTTAGCTTTATTGATACACAGTGATATGAAGAATAAACCATATGTTGTTGTTTACCAACTGAAAAGAGGAAAAAGAAGAAGTTTTCTGGTTGTTCAGGTTTCACCAGTAAAACCTTCGGCTGGAAATGAGAGTCTTCGTGTGGGTGAGACATCATCTCGGACCTGAAGGTGGTGAAGTTTTGGAAACAAAAGCACTTTAGTTTAAGTGAGTGAAAGTTGGTGGTTTGGTTAGATGTTAAAAAAGTGAACATGTCCCTAACCCTAACCCTTTAGTTAGATGTTATATTAAGTAAACACAGCCTACCCTAACCCTTTAGTTAGATGTTATAAAAGTAAACATGTCCCTAACCCTTTAGTAAGATGTTCTAAAAGTAAACACGTCCCTAACCCTTTAGTTAGATGTTATAAAAGTAAACACGTCCCTAACCCTTTAGTTCGATGTTCTAAAAGTAAACATGTCCCTAACCCTTTAGTTAGATGTTATAAAAATAAACACGTCCCTAACCCTTTAGTTCGATGTTCTAAAAGTAAACATGTCCCTAACCCTTTAGTTAGATGTTATAAAAGTAAACACGTCCCTAACCCTTTAGTTCGATGTTCTAAAAGTAAACATGTCCCTAACCCTTTAGTTAGATGTTATAAAAGTAAACACGTCCCTAACCCTTTAGTTCGATGTTCTAAAAGTAAACATGTCCCTAACCCTTTAGTTAGATGTTCTAAAAGTAAACACGTCCCTAACCCTTTAGTTCGATGTTCTAAAAGTAAACATGTCCTAATCATAAACCTTACCTTGGATATTGTGGGGCGACTATGGGTCAGTGGTTAGCATGCCCGTCTTTCAATCAGGAGGTTGGCAGTTCAATCCCCGCCCTAGTCGATGTGTCCTTGAGCAAGACACTTAACCCTGCATTGCTCCCCGTAGCTGTGTATAATGTAAAGTGTCTTTGAGTATCTTGAAAAGTACTATATAAATTAAATAGATTATTATATTCAATTCAGTTTATTTCGTATAGCCCAAGATAGCCCACACATTTGCCTTAGAGGGCTTTACACTCTGTACACATACAACATCCCTGACCTTTGACCTCACATCGGATCAGGAACACCACCCCAGCAGGGCCATGGCAGAAGGCCGGCTCTCCAGGCAAGAGGCATCGCGAAAGAGGCCGGACCAATGAGGCCAGGCCCTTGAGGCAGGAGGCACAAAGAAGGAGGCAGGGCCATTGGGAAGGCGGCCAGGTTAGTACGCAATGAAGAGACGTAAATTCATCCATAAGTATGGTATGGCTGGTGGCCTCGATGAGCCCTATCAGCCTTTTGTCTCGGAGGTGTTTGGAACACTTGATGTGAGATTGTAAAGCCGTCTGAGGCTAATTTGTAATTTGTGATTTTGGCCTATACAAAATAAACTGAATTGAATTAACACAGACTGGTAGTGACATAAGGTGCGTGTTAAGATTTTGAGGGATACTATTATGCCCGGGATTCCATTTTGCCGTTTTCGGATTTTTTTTGCCCCTTGGTGAGGATTTTGTTAGTAGTAGTTGCCACTCCATCGAAGCTTCGTGGTCATGTGATCAAACTTGCTCATGGTGGGTCAGGGCATTTGGGTGTCCGAAAAACCCATGACCGGATTTTGCGCTATTACCTCTGGCCATGAATGAAGAAGGATGTTTCTCTGCACATTAAAACCTGTACCACGTGTCAGCTGACTGATAAACCGAATCAGGTCATTAAGCCGGCTCCGCTGTAGCCAATCCCAGCTATCAGTCAGCCATTTGAGTGCCTAATTATTGATTGTGTGGGGCCGCTGCCCCGTGCGAGGTCTGGTAGCCAGTATTTACTAACTGTTATGTGTCAAAGCACCAGGTACCCGGCAGCGTATCCCTTACGAGCAATAACTGCAAGATCTGTAGTTACAATTCACAATTCATAACTGTGTTTGGCATCCCTAGAGTCATACAAAGTCACCAGGGGTCAACATTTCCTCTCACCTGATGGCCGAAGTGTTGAAACTGTTGGGTATTACACTTAACCAGTCGTTTGCATATCACACACAGTCAAGGTGCTTTGGAGCGCTTTCACCAAACACTCAAGTCTCTCTTGGCTTGTACTGTACTGAGCTAGATGGAGACTGGGAAGATGGACTACCGTGGTTACTTTTAGCTGCCCTGGGATGTAATACAGGAAAGTACAGTTTATTTTTTGTGTGATAGTTTTTGTGTGATAACACATTCAAAACATTAAAACAATACTAGTAACAGTATCCCTACCTTCAGATGACCTTCATAAAGCATGAAAGTCTCTCTGTTCAGTTTGTCCAGTCTGGGCTGCTGTAGAAACATGGATGTGCAAGATGGCGGCCTCTATTGAAGACCACCCGCTCCCTGATTAAAACATAGGTATGAATATTGTATTCCATTTCTGCCAATTATTAATGTTACATACTGTTTCTTTAACACACCAACATATACCACACACCTGTCAGAGGCAATGGTGCATTGTGGGTAATGTAGGCGATGATGTGTGAATCGATTTTGATCCTTTGTTCAATAAACTTAATTATGAGTCTGATGATGTCATAGACTTGCTTCTCTTCCTCAGGGAGACGAGAGCGCACACAGACACACAAACACACACAAGCACACACTCATAAACACGAACAAACACAGGCACACATATACACATACAGTACATACACAGACACACACTTACACACACACACAAACACACATTTCACACAAACACACACACAGGGCAGAGTGTGGAGAATAATTGTAATAAATGTGTTTTCTTATGTTGATGAATGAAGGTTGGTCAGAGGGAGCAGCTTCTGGAGGAATGAGGCTCGTCAGGTTTGACTGGTCTGAGTCTTCAGAGTGGAGGAGGATCTGCTCGATCACAATGAATCAGAAAGTCAGAGGTTTGGCTGTAAAGAGTAAAGTTTCATAAGGAAACCTGAAGACCATGGCAGTGAATCTGAATAGGAACGGTCCTTCACTCATGGACGCTTATAAAGAAGTGGTGGACGGGAGGTTGGACACAAACTGGTAAACTGTCTCTTATTATGAGTAATTCTTGTTCTTTACCTGTAACCTGTTGACCTGCTGACGTGTTAACCTGCTGACGTGTTAACCTGCTGACCTGTTAACCTGCTGACCTGTTAACCTGCTGACCTGTTAACCTGTTGACGTGCTAACCTGCTGAAGTGTTAACCTGTTGACGTGCTAACCTGTTGACGTGTTAACCTGCTGACGTGTTAACCTGCTGACGTGTTAACCTGTTGACGTGCTAACCTGTTGACGTGTTAACCTGCTGACGTGTTAACCTGCTGACCTGTTAACCTGTTGACGTGTTAACCTGCTGACGTGTTAACCTGTTGACGTGTTAACCTGCTGACGTGCTAACCTGCTGACGTGTTAACCTGCTGACGTGTTAACCTGTTGACGTGTTAACCTGCTGACGTGCTAACCTGCTGACGTGTTAACCTGCTGACGTGTTAACCTGTTGACGTGTTAACCTGCTGACCTGTTAACCTGTTGACGTGCTAACCTGCTGACCTGTTAACCTGTTGACGTGCTAACCTGCTGACCTGTTAACCTGTTGACGTGTTAACCTGCTGACCTGTTAACCTGTTGACGTGCTAACCTGCTGACCTGTTAACCTGTTGACGTGCTAACCTGCTGACGTGTTAACCTGCTGACGTGTTAACCTGCTGACCTGTTAACCTGCTGACCTGTTAACCTGTTGACGTGCTAACCTGCTGACGTGTTAACCTGTTGACGTGCTAACCTGCTGACCTGTTAACCTGTTGACGTGCCAACCTGCTGACGTGTTAACCTGTTGACGTGCTAACCTGTTGACGTGCTAACCTGCTGACCTGTTAACCTGTTGACGTGCTAACCTGTTGACGTGCTAACCTGCTGACGTGTTAACCCGTTGATAAGTTAACCTGCTGATAAGTTAACCTGTTAACCTGCTGATAAATTAACCTGCTAACCTGTTAATCTTTTGATAAGTTAACCTGCTAACCTGCTTATAAGTTAACATGTTAACCTGTTGACGTGTTAACCTGTAGCATGCTAACCTGTTAACCTGCTGACCTGTTAACCTGCTGATAAGTTAACATGTTAACCTATTAACCTGTTAACATGCTAACCTGTTAACCTGCTGATAAGTTAACCTATTAACCTGTTAACCTGCTGACCTGTTAACCTGCTAACCTGTTAACATGTTAACCTGTTAACCTGCTGATAAGTTAACATGTTAACCTATTAACCTGTTAACATGCTAACCTGTTAACCTGCTGATAAGTTAACCTATTAACCTGTTAACCTGCTGACCTGTTAACCTGCTGACCTGTTAACCTGCTAACATGTTAACCTGCTAACCTGCTAACCTGCTGATAAGTTAACATGTTAACCTGTTAACCTGCTTATAAGTTAACCTGTTGACCTGTTGACATGTTGACATGTTAACCTTTTTACCTGTTAACCTGCTGACATGCTCACTGAGCTGTGTGTGTTTTCAGGGCTCTCTTCACTTACGAAGGGAACACTAATGATATCCGTCTGGCAGAGAAAGGAGGTAAGATCTGATCAGAGTACTCTGTAATGTACAGCAGTACAAGTACACACATATTATCAGCTGCTTGAATTAAATGTTTTGCAGCAAAAGGTCTGATGTATTACAATATTAAAGCATTGTTGCAGCTGCTTCTTTTAACTGATTGATATACAGTCAGCTAGTTGAGTCCAACATATGGTTCAGGCCCCTCCAAAGGGCCACCAGACCAGTCTGACGGTCCTTCAATTCAATTCAGTTTATTTTTTATAGCCCCAAATCACAGATTACAAACTCCCCTCAGAGGGCTTTACAATCTGTACACATACGACATCCCTGACCTTTGACCTCACATCAGATCAGGAAAAACTCCAGGGTATAAAGTATAAAGTGAAGAAACCTTCAGGAGAGCAACAGAGGAGGATCCCTCTCCCCGGATGGACAGAAGCAATAGATGTCATGTGACCAGATGAACAGCGTTACAGAGTTATTCAATGAATATGACAGAAATTATGAATAATGAGTAGTAGGCACGGACCACGATCCAGACCTCCACAATCTATGAAACAGAAGGAGGAAGAGAGGAAGAGAGGAGGGGGGCGGGGGCATCAGCAGGGCCATGACAGGAGGCACCTGTTAGGGTCCAGGAGGCAGGGTCCAGGAGGCAGGAGGCAGGGCCAAAGGCCGTACAGGCTCCAGACACAATCCATGTAGATCTGAGAGGCGAGTTAGTGTTAACAGTAAAGTTCTTGAGATGGTCGATGGGAGTATATGTACATGGTTACTTTCCAGCAGAGTAAACTCAGCTGCTTGGTCCGTATTGACTGAAGACTAAAACTACCAGCAGGATGGTCTTCTTCCTCATCAGCTGCTGCACTGCTTTGGGTCGATGTGCTGTTGTGATCTACAGAGAATTTAAACCGCGTGTGTGTGTGTGTGTGTGTGTGTGTGTGTGTGTGTGTGTGTGCGCATGCGTGCATGCATGCGTGTGTGTGTGTGTGCGTGAGCAGAAGGTGGATTAGAGGAGATGGTGGAGGAGCTGAACAGTGGGAAGGTGATGTACGCTTTCTGTCGAGTCCAGGACCCAAATTCTGGTCTTCCCAAATATGTCCTCATAAACTGGGTGAGACATACACACACACACACACACGCACACACACAAGAAATACAGGCATATAAACTCTTGGCTCAGTTGTTGGGGTTTGTGTGTGTTTGCGTGTGTGTGTGTATGTGTGTGTGTGTGGACAGACAGGTGAAGGTGTGAAGGACTCCAGAAAAGGAATGTGTGCCAACCACATGAACTCGATGGCCAGCTTCCTGAAGGTGAGTCTCTAAAATGCGTGTGTGTGATTTAACCCCGTCCTCTCTGTGAGTCATTGCTCAACGTGTGTGTGACCTCAGGGAGCTCATGTGACCATAAACGCTCGCGGAGACGACGACGTGGAACCAAAGGCCATCCTGGAGAAAGTGGCCAAAGCATCCGGAGCGAACTTTCATTTCCACCAACCGAAGGAATACAGAGATGCTCCGAGAGGAGCCGTGGTGAGAAGCACTTTACATGTTTATCTGAAATAATTACTTGCACTCCTATCTTTGGAGATAGAAACATGATTATATTTAATAAAGATATAGAAGTGTCATAACCTTTCTGCTGGAACAGGGCTCTGTGTATCGGAAGGTCAACGCTGTGGAGGAAATCCAACAGACCAGAAAGGACGACTTCTGGGGTCAAACTCAGGTTTCTCTTCACCTTCATCCCGAGTTCATGACGCGTAGTTTGACCTCCTCGATAACAGCTCTGTCTTGTTCAGAGGGATGAAGCAGTTCGTCTGCAGGAGGAGGACAAACGAGTGCAGCAGGAGAGACAGACACTGGAGAGGGATAGGAGGGAGGTGGAGGAGAAACAGACCAAGGACAGGGAGAGAAGCGCCAAGGAGAGAGCTCTGCAGATCCAACAGGAGAAGTGAGTCTGACTAAAGAACAACGTCCACGAGAAAGACTCCGACTGACTGCTTTCTGTGTCCAGGGTTCAGCAGCAGATAAAGGAAGAGGAGCGAGAGGCGGAGCAGCAGCGGCATGTGAGCCATCTAACACAACATGGCTTCACTGTATCGTCACTGGGTCTCAAGCTCTATCAGCTGCATGACACCATCACTCAAAGCTACAAATGCTGCTGCTCTAAACATACATGTACAAATTGCTTACTGTATGAAATGGATATGAAAAAAATGTTTAACCTGTCTGTTTTAGAACCCACAGGAAAACGGAAAGAGGAAGTCGGGCATCAACTTTGCTGCGTCGGTGCAGAAAGCTAATGTATGACAGTGTCTATTTAATGGAATATATTGTAATATAATGATCAGATATCATCACATTAACATGGAGCTTCAGAAGATGATTGAACAGATCACAGAGTCGTTGTGTTATTTCAACTTTGGTTCTGAGACATCAGGTTCATCCCATCAAGTTTTGGTGGGCACTCTATATACTACAATGCCATGAGCCTCAGCTGCTGTTGCTATTGAGAACAAACTGCCCAGATGACACTCTGAATTTCTTTAAACTACAGATGGTCAAATATTTTAGCTATAGCTCACTGCTAGTGGCCCACATTATAGAATGTGAAGCTGTGATTAGATGTTTCTTACCAAGGTGCATCCTGGGAGTTGTAGTCTCCTTTATCAGATGTTCTTCTTTCAAATTGAGCACCTGGGAGAGTCTAAGTAAAGACGATTTTGCTTTGCCTCATGGGAAATGTAGAATCCTGCATTGTCTTTACTTGACTCATAACAAATGCTAAATAGTCATATTTAATACTATTTATTAAATACTACATTGTTGTAATACCCCTTTAAGCACTTACTGTGGTTCACAGGAGGCCAAATCACTGATTTCTCAGAGATCATTTAACCCCAGAGACGTATTCAAGCAGAGGGAGCAGAGCTTTGAATCTCCTGCTGCATCCAGACCAGGTGCATCCAGACCAGGTAACCCCAGACTAGGTGAACCCAGAACAGGTGAACCCCAACAGCTCAATTGCCTCAATCCCCCAGGAAGTCATTCATAATATTCATGTTCTCATTCTGTGTATCAGGGAAGGTTTTATCTCAGAAGTCCTTTGAGAGAGAAACTTTACTGCATCCTCAATCTCCACCTGCTCCAGCTGTGGTCCCTCTATCTCCTGTCTCACCTGTCTCTTGTGTCACTCGTGTTTCACCTGTGCTGTCTCACTCACCTGCTGCACCACCAGAAACAACCGGCTCACCTGTTCAAGCTGCAGGTCAGACACACAGCCAATTCTGCTTTCTAATAAACAATCAATTGATGTGATGTATTTATTAGTCAGGTAGTTTTATTTTGTATCTAGTCCTTCATTTCCTGCTGGAGAACCTCCTCTTCTCAGTCTCAGGACCTTTAGTCGCAGCACCTTTAGTCTCAAGACCTTCAGTCTCAGGACCTTTAGTCTCCAGACCTTTAGTCTCCAGACCTTTAGTCTCAAGACCTTCAGTCTCCAGACCTTCTGTCTCCAGACTTTCTGTCTCAGGCCCTTTAGTCTCCAGACCTTTAGTCTCAAGACCTTCAGTCTCCGGACCTTCTGTCTCCAGACTTTCTGTCTCAGGACCTTTAGTCTCCAGACCTTTAGTCTCAAGACCTTCAGTCTCAGGACCTTTAGTCGCAGCACCTTTAGTCTCAAGACCTTCAGTCTCAGGACCTTTAGTCTCAGGACCTTTAGTCTCAAGACCTTCAGTCTCCAGACCTTCTGTCTCCAGACTTTCTGTCTCCAGACTTTCTGTCGCAGGCCCTTTAGTCTCCAGACCTTTAGTCTCAAGACCTTCAGTCTCCGGACCTTCTGTCTCCAGACTTTCTGTCGCAGGCCCTTTAGTCTCCAGACCTTTAGTCTCAGGACCTTCAGTCTCCGGACCTTCTGTCTCCAGACTTTCTGTCGTAGGCCCTTTAGTCTCCAGACCTTTAGTCTCAAGACCTTCCGTCTCCAGACTTTCTTTCTCAGGACCTTTAGTCGCAAGACCTCTAGTCTCAAGACCTCTAGTCTCAGGACCTCTAGTCTCAAGACCTCTAGTCTCAGGACCAGTTAATACAGTTAACTTTTAGGTTTCTATTCATGAAATCACTCTGTCATGTTTCATTGCACACAGTGAAATTACACATTACAAATATGAATATGAAACGAGATGAAAATGGTAACACTTCTCACTTCCTGTCATTGAACCACACAGACACAGCTAACACAGAAGAGGAGGAGTGGTCTGATGAGTTTGAAGATGATGGAGATGAAGCTCCTCCTGGTACGAAGCCTTCTGTCAATCAATAAGCATGTAGACATACATTTACTGCCGTCAGTACTAGTGACGAGTACTAGTTACTTTACGATCTAGGATTGTACACACAAAACAGCGCTGTACTCATTCAGCAAAATTATTATTGTTCGTATTTCTTACTTTTAATGTTTTTTATTATTTACTTTTAATAGTTTATATTACTTACATTTGATGTGCTGTACTGTAGCTTTGCATTGTGTGTATTGTGTGTTCTTACCACATATACTGTTGTATCTTATCCTGTACTGTTTGCTATTGTTTTGTTTGTTATGTCTGTCAAGGGACTACAGATGCAAATTAGCTGTAGCTACAATCTGGTACAGTGTACATGGTCCCTTATAAATAAAGATAGAATAAAAAACAAAAACAATAGGATGCATTGTAAAAAGAATTGTGAACAACATTTTAGCTTCAACGGTAAATGATCCAATCAGTGATTGATCAATAATGAAAGTAATGATTGTTTAAAAATGAACTTCACTTGAACTGCAGCTTTTACATTACTAAGAAACTAATTAACTGTACTGAGGAAAGTATTTGTAAATACTGAAGTGGAGTATCTGAATACTTCATCTTTCACTGTGCTGGAACACAAATGTAACAACAGCTGAATGAGGATGAGGATGAGAAGAGGATGAGGTTGGAGGTGAGGATGAGAAGAGGATGGGGATGGGGTTAAGGATGAAGATGAGAAGAGGATGGCGATAAGGATGAAGATCAGAAGAGGATGGGGATGAGGATGAGAAGAGGTTGGGGATTAGGATGAGAAGTGGATGAGGATGAGGTTGGGGATTAGGATGGGGATAGGGTTAGGGGTTAACCCTGGGTATGAGGATGGGATGGGGATTGGGATGAGGATGAGGATGGGGTTAGGGGTTAACCCTGGGTATGAGGATGGGATGGGGATGGGGATTGGGATGAGGATGGGGATGAGGATGGTGTTAGGGGTTAACCCTGGGTATGAGGATGGGATGGGGATGGGGATTGGGATGAGGATGAGGATGGGGTTAGGGGTTAACCCTGGGTATGAGGATGGGATGGGGATTGGGATGAGGATGGGGATGAGGATGGGGTTAGGGGTTAACCCTGGGTATGAGGATGGGATGGGGATGGGGATTGGGATGAGGATGGGGATGAGGATGGGGTTAGGGGTTAACCCTGGGTATGAGGATGGGATGAGGATGGGGATGAGGATGGGGTTAGGGGTTAACCCTGGGTATGAGGATGGGATGGGGATGGGGATGAGGATGGGGATGAGGATGGGGTTAGGGGTTAACCCTGGGTATGAGGATGGGATGGGGATGGGGATTGGGATGAGGATGGGGATGAGGATGGGGTTAGGGGTTAACCCTGGGTATGAGGATGGGATGAGGATGGGGATGAGGATGGGGTTAGGGGTTAACCCTGGGTATGAGGATGGGATGGGGATGGGGATGAGGATGGGGTTAGGGGTTAACCCTGGGTATGAGGATGGGATGGGGATGGGGATTGGGATGAGGATGGGGATGAGGATGGGGTTAGGGGTTAACCCTGGGTATGAGGATGGGATGAGGATGGGGATGAGGATGGGGTTAGGGGTTAACCCTGGGTATGAGGATGGGATGGGGATGGGGATTGGGATGAGGATGGGGATGAGGATGGGGTTAGGGGTTAACCCTGGGTATGAGGATGGGATGGGGATGGGGATGGGGATTGGGATGAGGATGGGGATGAGGATGGGATGAGGATGATGAATGATCACGATCATGATAATGTCTCCTAGCAGAGGACCTGTACGAGGCAGCTCCTCCAGCAGGGACAGATGAGGACCTGTACGAGGACGTCTACCATCAACACGTGTCTTCCGTGAGTCCACTGGGTTCATCTTACTGGAATATCAGAGCATGTACCTACACAAAGTACTAGTAGTATTATATTAGTACAAAATACTAGTAGTATTATACTAGTACAACATACTAGTACTCCACTGCATTTAGCTTGATGCTGGTTACGTTTTATTTAAAGTACATTGACTTTTATTTAATGCAACATGTATTAAAACTGTATTGACGTCTTGTATAATAAGAACAATGTGTAGTTTTGTTAAAAATAAATCAAATGTATGTTAAATTGTGAATAAGGTAGAATCAAACAAAAAACTGTCCCAGACAGAGCGGCGTTGCTCTATATATACACTAATAATTATTATGTTATTCACATTAAACACTAATAACTATTATATTATGATGTTATGCATTAATCACTATTATATTATTATTATTATATACACTAATTACTGTTATTATATTGTTATATACACTAATCACTATTATATTATTATTATTATTATTATTATTATTATATACACTAATCATTGTTGCTGATTATTGATATGAATTTTAGTCCGGAGACGGTGATGCGGAGACCAGTGGACAGGGCATCAGTGCCAAAGCTCTGTACGACTACCAGGCTGGTGTGTACACACGCACGTGTGCACCAACACACACCCACACACGCACACACACACACAGACACACACACACACACACACACACACACACACACACACACTCTATCTGTGCATGCTGCGCGTCTCACCATCAGCTCTCCTCCACAGTGGACGACACTGAGCTCACCGTTGACCCCGGTGACATCATCACAGGGATCGACATGCTGGATGAGGGCTGGTGGAGAGGATATGGACCTCAAGGGAACTACGGCATGTTTCCGGCCAATTATGTTGAGCTTCTCTGATTGCGTCGCATTGCCCATTGTTAACTGACAGGAAGTGGATCAAGATAATAAAAGCTCAATATTTATCTGACATCATTGTGTCGTCATTGTCAAGATTAAAGGTTTGTCTCATCGTTTATCATCGCTACATTAATAGACTAATGTTATAATTACAATAAATCTAAAAGAATTAACTACAATATTAAAAAATAGATAATAATGAAAATAGATAAATACAAAGACTTACACATAATAAATTAACTAATGAATTCTGGATTCAGGAGCATCCTTAATTTAAACAAGAAAACCGGGTAGTGATTTTGAAGTCACGTCTTTTGTCGTACAATCAATAAGCTGCATCCTAAACAATCTTCACGGTTATGAAAAGAGATAGGATAAGGAGATGAGTTTCCTCCTTAGGGCTCAGCCTTAGAGATAGGATAAGGAGATGAGTTTCCTCCTTAGGGCTCAGCCTTAGAGATAAGGTAAGGAGATGAGTTTCCTCTTTAGGGCTCAGCCTTAGAGATAGGGTAAGGAGATGAGTTTCCTCCTTAGGGCTCAGCCTTAGAAATAGGGTAAGGAGATGAGTTTCCTCTGTAGGACTCAGCCTTAGAGATAAGGTAAGGAGATGAGTTTCCTCTGTAGGACTCAGCCTTAGAGATAAGGTAAGGAGATGAGTTTCCTCCTTAGGGCTCAGTCTTAGAGATAGGGTAAGGAGATGAGTTTCCTCCTTAGGGCTCAGCCTTAGAGATAGGGTAAGGAGATGAGTTTCCTCCTTAGGGCTCAGCCTTAGAGATAGGGTAAGGAGATGAGTTTCCTCTGTAGGTCTCAGCCTTAGAGATAGGGTAAGGAGATGAGTTTCCTCTGTAGGGCTCAGCCTTAGAGATAGGGTAAGGAGATGAGTTTCCTCCGTAGGGCTCAGTCTTAGAGATAGGGTAAGGAGATGAGTTTCCTCCTTAGGGCTCAGCCTTAGAGATAGGGTAAGGAGATGAGTTTCCTCCTTAGGGCTCAGCCTTAGAGATAGGGTAAGGAGATGAGTTTCCTCTGTAGGACTCATCCTTAGAGATAGGGTAAGGAGATGAGTTTCCTCCTTAGGGCTCAGCCTTAGAGATAGGGTAAGGAGATGAGTTTCCTCCTTAGGGCTCAGCCTTAGAGATAGGGTAAGGAGATGAGTTTCCTCCTTAGGGCTCAGCCTTAGAGATAGGGTAAGGAGATGAGTTTCCTCCGTAGGGCTCAGTCTTAGAGATAGGGTAAGGAGATGAGTTTCCTCCTTAGGGCTCAGCCTTAGAGATAGGGTAAGGAGATGAGTTTCCTCCTTAGGGCTCAGCCTTAGAGATAGGGTAAGGAGATGAGTTTCCTCTGTAGGACTCATCCTTAGAGATAGGGTAAGGAGATGAGTTTCCTCCTTAGGGCTCAGCCTTAGAGATAGGGTAAGGAGATGAGTTTCCTCCTTAGGGCTCAGCCTTAGAGATAGGATAAGGAGATGAGTTTCCTCTGTAGGGCTCAGCCTTAGAGATAGGGTAAGGAGATGAGTTTCCTCTGTAGGGCTCAGCCTTAGAGATAGGGTAAGGAGCTCGGACATCAGGGGGGAGCTTGGAGTCGAGTCGCTGCTCCTTCGTGTCCAAAGGAGTCAGCTGAGGTGGTTCATCTAGTCAGGATGCCTCCCGGACGCCTCCCATTAGAGGTTTTCCGGGCACGTCCAACTGGTAGGAGGCCCCGGGGAAGACCGAGGACACGCTGGAGGGATTATATCTCCCGGCTGGCCTTGGAACGCCTCGGGATCCCCCAGAATGAGCTGGAAAGTGTTGCGGGTGAGAGGGAGGCCTGGGTCGGCCTGCTGAACCTGCTGCCACCGCGACCCGACCCCGGATAAGAGGGTGATAATGGATGGATGGAAGAATTATCTGATTGAAAACGACTTTGTGCAAAATCCTGTTGATCATTGTGTTGACACCAGAGAAACAGGAAAAGTGATCTTGATAATATGGGTTGATGACTTCATCATCGCTGCCAGTGATGAAAATGCACTGAAGGTTGTGAAAAGGATGCTCAGACCTAAATGTAAGATGAAAGGTTTGGGTAAACTTAAACATTTTCTTGGTATTGATTTTGACCACATGTGTAAAAATAAAGAGATATGTGGAGAAAATAATTGAAAGGTTTGACATGCATGATTGTAAACCTAGAACAACACTGTGTGAACAAATACGTAACTACACTGATGATTCAGAAATAATGAGTGATGTCAGAAAATATAGAGAGGCAGTGGGCAGTGAAAAGATTCTGCCACTAGAACGTCTCGGGCTCAAGGAACTTCAGGATTTGATGGGTTAAAGTTAACAATATTTAATGGCAAAAGTTAATAGACAATTTACGTTCACGATCGTGGGGCCGGAATGAGACAAATACACTAACTCCAAAAACTCCTCTGTGTGTGTTAGTTTCTGTCTGGTCCGCTCAAGCCGAAAGAAAGAACGTTTTCCCCAGTACAACTCACTTCATTTAGTCGCCGGTCACACCTTTAACACCTCAAAGGTTAGTAATTCGCTGGTCCTAAACAAAGCATCACTTTGGTTGGCTTAAGCCCATCTTCAAGATGACCCTTCAGAATAAAACCTCTTATCTTGCCTTCAGTATAAAAGTAACGTCACAGGTTCCCACCCCGCTTCCATTTTAACTAACATCTCTAAGCAATAAACTACCATTCATTCTCATGCATCATACAGTGAATCATTACATACAGTTACAATAATAAAACAGTGATTGTCTCTTATGCTTTATAACACATTCCTCTTAATATTCTTCATAATATTCCCTATTAATCATCATAACTTTCTTTATGTATTAATTTAAAACATAAGTCTTCCTTTATGTAGATGTGCAAATCAAAATAACCTATTACAACTCTACAGCAGCCTAATATATTTGACTACATGTACGAGATCTGATCTGAGTTCTGTAGTAAGTTGCAGTACTTTACTGAGCCAACAGAAGAGCAATGGACTACTGGAAAACATGTACTGAGATATCTGGGGCTCCATGTATACAGTGATGCTGATGTGACTGACAGGCGTAGTGCAACAGGTTACAGTTTAAGCCTAAATGAGAATGCTCCTTTGATTTCATGGAGATCCAAGAAGCAGACCACTGTTGCTCTATCAACTAGTGAGGCAGAGTATACGGCGTTAGCCACAACCACACAAGAGAGTATGTACCTAGTTCAACTACTAGAGGGCATTGACGGATGTCAATACGCACCACCTAAGGTTCACAAGGATAACCAAGGTGCAATAAATAGCCTTAGCAACCCTGTAAGAAGACAGAGGTGTAAACATCAAGTATCATTTCATAAGGTCAACTGTGAATGACGAGAGAATAAGTTTGAACTGTTGCCCAACAGACCAGATGGTTGCAGACGTGAAACCTGCAACAAAGTTTGAGTTGAATAAGTTTGAACAGTTTATGTTTGGGGATTATTATTATGTGTATGAAAATGTACATGAAGAAAAGGGACAACACCTTGATATGTTTTTGTTTGTTTTGAAGATAACAGTGTGGGTGTGTGCACACAAGGAAACGTGTATGTATATGTTATGTATATTTGTATTGCCATATGGAGGCTCTATAGGGTTAGTTCAGTTACTGTTTGATGGACGGATAGAACAGCCAATTAGAGGAGCTGAAGTTGACAACTTGACATGGGACAATAAAGTTTTACTTTAGCAATTATTATTATTATTAGTTTAGTTTAGTAAGTCTATTGTCTGATCCCGGCTCCGGACCAGAAGGTGACGCTAATGCACTAATAAGATGGATGCCAACCGCCATTAAACCACAAGAAGAAGAAGAAGAAGAAGAAGAAGAAGAAGAAGAAGAATAAGAAGAAGAGAGCGATCCTCCCGACGTGTAGGCGGTGACGTCTAAAAACCGGATGACGTCATAGTCCCGCGACAAGCGACGAATCAGGAAGACGAAGAAAATGGCTGCAAGGTTACTGCTCCGCTCGGCCTTCAGAGCCGCAGCGACCCACCGGGCGGCCGCGGTGCCCGCTGTGAGCCGCGGCATGGCGGCTGGAGGTGAGGACCGAACCGACTCCGAGCTGTAGAGCCTCAGAGACCCGAGGGAAGCCGGGTTAAACCCGGGTTAAACCCGGGTTAAGAGCGGTTATATAGCGCTGTTGGAGCCAGACAAATATTAACAATATCTCTTCATGCTTTATTCCTTTTATTATAACCCAATATTATTTACCTGCTTTATAATTCCATATTATTTACTATTTACCTGCTTTATAATTCAATATTATTGACCTGCTTTATAATTCCATATTATTTACTATTTACCTGCTTTATAATGTCATTATTTACCTGCTTTATAATTCAATATTATTGACCTGCTTTATAATTCCATATTATTTACTATTTACCTGCTTTATAATGTCATTATTTACCTGCTTTATAATTCCATATTATTTACCTGCTTTATAATTCCATATCATTTACCTGCTTTATAATGTCATTATTTACCTGCTTTATAATCCATATTATTTACCTGCTTTATAATTCCATATTATTTACTATTTACCTGCTTTATAATGTCATTTACCTGCTTTATAATCCATATTATTTACCTGCTTTATAATCCATATTATTTAGGCTTGTGTGTATTTGGGCTTTGACTTTGAGTTTAGTTAGAACATTTTCACTAAGCCAGTCTTCAGTCAGCTGACCTTGCATTATATTCCATGATATAATAGTAAATACTAATGAATAAATATCTACTGTGACTCAAATAGTGTGTCCATATAAGTATGTTACTAAGGAACAATGAAGGAATCCATGATGGCTGATATGAATGAGTCTGTAAAACGATGAGAACATGTATTATTTATTCATTACTGTCTGGCCTTCATGTTTATTAACATTGTTCTGTCCTTCAGGGATTCCTACAGATGAGGAGCAAGCTACCGGGCTGGAGAAGGTCATCATGAAGGCCATGAAGGAGGGAACGGTAAAGCTACAACAGTCTTAATACTTTACATGATATTAACTGTAACAAGTGTTAAGATTTAGATGACCGTAACCCGACTGAGTCCTCTTCTTCAGGACCCCTACAACATGATGAAGCCCAAGGAGTACGCCGGCTCCAAGGCCGACCCCCACCTGGTCCCCTCCATCACCAACAAGAGGATTGTGGGATGCATCTGTAAGTCGTGCTTCCTGCTCGTGGTGTTGATCTGTTCATGGTCTCTGCAGCTCTAACCGTGTGGTTTCCTGTCTGCAGGTGAAGAAGACAACACGGCCGTGGTCTGGTTCTGGCTCCAGGAGGGTGAGGCCCAGCGCTGCCCGTCCTGTGGTTCCCACTACAAACTTGTGGCCCACGAGCTCCCCCACTAACTCCTCCAGCTCTGTTCTAATGGAGCTGTATTCCACAGCTGTGTCTTTGCTTCTCTCACAAATTCCTCCGACCATCAGAACGAGGAGAAGAAACATCGCTCTTCATCCTTCAGTCCGCAGGAGGTTCCTTTTGGTCCGTCTACTTCCTGGAGCTGTGAGACCTCGTCTGATTGGTCCTTGTTCTGTCATGAACCCGCTGACCTCATCAGTCTTTACATGTTAGCAAGTTACACAGGGACCACATGTGGTTTCTTGAAACCCTTTCTATTCAGTTTACATTGACTCCTGTACTGTACAATGTTCTACTCTGTTCACTGACTTCCTGTTTGTTCAACCAATAAAGTCTCATGAAACATTCTGGACGTCTTTACCTCCTTTCTTCAACCAATATAGTACCAGAACCAGCACTACCACTTTAGTCCACAGGGGGGACCAGAACCAGCACTACCACTTTAGTCCACAGTGGGCACCAGAACCAACACTACCACTTTAGTCCACAGTGGGCACCAGAACCAACACTACCACTTTAGTCCACAGGGGGCACCAGAACCAGCACTACCACTTTAGTCCACAGGGGGCACCAGAACCAGCACTACCACTTTAGTCCACAGGGGGCACCAGAACCAGCACTACCACTTTAGTCCACAGGGGGCACCAGAACCAACACTACCACTTTAGTCCACAGGGGGCACCAGAACCAGCACTACCGCTTTAGTCCACAGGGGGCACCAGAACCAACACTACCACTTTAGTCCACAGGGGGCACCAGAACCAACACTACCACTTTAGTCCACAGGGGGCACCAGAACCAACACTACCACTTTAGTCCACAGGGGGCATCAGAACCAACACTACCACTTTAGTCCACAGGGGGCATCAGAACCAACACTACCACTTTAGTCCACAGGGGGCACCAGAACCAACACTACCACTTTAGTCCACAGGGGGCACCAGAACCAACACTACCACTTTAGTCCACAGGGGGCATCAGAACCAACACTACCACTTTAGTCCACAGGGGGCACCAGAACCAACACTACCACTTTAGTCCACAGGGGGCATCAGAACCAACACTACCACTTTAGTCCACAGGGGGCACCAGAACCAACACTACCGCTTTAGTCCACAGGGGGTGCCAGAATCCACATTACTTGAGAAGTGTTCATCTGAAGAAACATCGGTAAGCAAAGTGTTTACATACAGCTCATAATCGTGTCATAGTTCAGAGCTTGTTATCACTTACAAGGTGTAGTGACCCCGTTGCCTATCAAAAAAAAGGTCACTATGGTTGCTTTCAGGTTTAGTTTGACGCATGTAATAAATAGATGCAACGTCCAGGTTTTAATGTGAAAGGATATTTATTTATACTATTGTAAGTTTCAACTAGAGATGGACGAACGATACCAGAGCTCCGAAGCTTGAGTCCGTCTACTGAACCGCTGTGTCGACTCCAAGTGTCGGGGATTGTATCAAATGACAACGGTCACGTGACTGATGACGTCCGAAGCTTCGAACGTCATCAGTCACGTGACTCTTGTCGTTTGGTGCTTCACGAAGCGTTTAATTGGTTTGACACGTTGGACAGTTTGAACGTTTTGGTGCCGAATTCTGCGTTCACACCAAAAGCGTTGCGAATATAACTCTGCTCCATACCGAGTGTCAATCAACAATGTGGGCTTTGAGAGAGGAGATTGATAGAGAGAATTGTGAGTTATGGCGAGTATTGGAGGAAAACTGCGTTCACCAGTATCTGTTGGCATGAACCTTTAAGGCCTTAATATACAAAACAATTCCATATTGTAAGGCTTCCCCTATAGTCTAGTGGGTAACACATATGCATGATACACTTTTCCGTTCTGAGAGAGGGGGGGGGGCAAATCCCATCCTGAACACGTCGTTTCATATGATTGACCAGCATTTAGTTTTATTGCATTGTAAACAACAACATCGATAACGGTTGTATACATCAAATCTATGAATGAACACGCAGCTTTAATTGACTTTTACTGCAGAAATGTGAGATTGAAACATTGAGGTGTGCTAGTGCTTCGACACGCTCTTACACGGCTGCTTTAATTTCAGTCTGCCACCAGATGTCGCTGTTCTTCTTCAAAGAAAAGCCCCGAAGCTTCGAATCCTTCTCGGTACAAATAGGAAGAAAGCCTCAATGCTTCACAAGGCTTCATCCCCCCATCCCTAGTTTCAACACAAACCCAAAAATATATTCCCTGTCCAAAACCCATTTGTCTTTTCACAATAAATGAAAGAAATCAAACCGTTCGTATGTCGCACACTGTCTAGTTTCACACGGTCAAAAAAAACGGTGTGCTCCTGCCAGTCTAGCAACACCTGGCCTTAGTGTTCCTCTTGATTATATTGGCCTGTCTTAATTGACTGTGACCTACGCCCCCTAGTGGTGGGAGGGTGAACAAAACAAAAAACAAACATACTGGCTCTTACACAAAGTTTTAATAACTGTTACACGCATAAGGGAAACATTTAAATACTTGCTACACATTTAAATTATATTCTGTGTGTGTACTAAATAACATTACACAGTATACTACACATGTAATTACTGTTTACAGTGGACAGCATATTATAAACATGTTCAATGACAACCTAAATTGATTTATAAGCCGATCGACGTTCAAACCCAGCGACGCGTCCATAACTCCTGACGTCATCAGCGTGCGACCACTTCCCGCTGACAGAAGGAGAAATGGCTGCAAGGTTACTGCTCCGCTCGGCCTTCAGAGCCGTAGCGACCCACCGGGCGGCCGCGGTGCCCGCTGTGAGCCGCGGCATGGCGGCTGGAGGTGAGGACCGAACCGACTCCGAGCTGTAGAGCCTCAGAGACCCGAGGGAAGCCGGTTTAAACCCGGGTTAAGGGCGGTTAGATAGCGCTGCTGGAGCCAAACATCCACAGACCTCCTCTCGAGGCCCCCCGGCCGGACTTCAGGCACATACCTGGGCACCTAAGTAGAACTCGTGTTTAGTGTAAATCCTGTAAATTGTAAAGCATGAAGGAGTTTCCACAATATAATTAAGATAAAGATCTTACATTCGGTCGCATTGAAGGTGAATCCAGTGTTTATATATTCTAATATTATTAAATATTCCCACCTCCATCATCTTTCTGTGTTTGTTTCTATCAGACAGAGGTTTCCACCCAGTGCTTTAGTCAGGGTTCGTACGGTCATGGAAAACCTGGAAAAGTCATGGATTACCAGGCCTGAAAAAGTCCTTGAAAAAAATGTTTATCCCAAAAGTTTTGGAAAAGTCATGGACATTTGTTATATTCGTATGATCATTTACGCGGATTGATTTAAAAGAATAATCATTTATATAAATATTTATTCTTTTAATCAAACTGTCTCTCATTTGTGTCATTTAAGGTAAACTCATGTATACACGGAGATTTCACAAAATGTCATGGAAATCCATTGGTCAATATGTGTTTGAACCCAGTTTGAACCCGCAGACACTGCCAACGTATTTCCGGTGCCTCTCTCATCTGACTAGTTTTGTGTTTCAGGGATTCCTACAGACGAGGAGCAAGCTACCGGGCTGGAGAAGGTCATCATGAAGGCCATGAAGGAGGGAATGGTAACGCTCTCCTTGGACTATCAGTAATGACATGTTTCATATTTGTATGAATGAGGTGCGTCTCTGATAGAACTTCAGTTCGCCGTGTGCATGTGAGATCATGTGATTGTGAAGATCACAGCGCTTCACGGGGAAACTCCTGAAGCTGCAGGAGGTCCACGCCGTACCCTGAAGCACCTCCAGCTGAGAGATGTGTCCAGAGCCGCTTTGTCTGATCTGAAGCCAGCAGGCTCAAACTAACGGACAGAACTTGATCTTCATATTGGGGATATTTCTTCGTCCTGGGACGTCCCACAGCAAACTGTGATGCACTGGGATTGTCTTAGTGTCTGGCCCACTGTTTAAATAAAGTTTGATCATTTAAAATAATTCTTCCTGTTGAGAGATGTGGTCGTACCAAAGTTTAATATTGCATTATTTTTTAGGGTAACAGTCCTAAATGATATTAACTGTAACAAGTGTTAAGATTTAGATGACCGTAACCCGACTGAGTCCTCTTCTTCAGGACCCCTACAACATGATGAAGCCCAAGGAGTACGCCGGCTCCAAGGCCGACCCCCACCTGGTCCCCTCCATCACCAACAAGAGGATTGTGGGATGCATCTGTAAGTCGTGCTTCCTGCTCGTGGTGTTGATCTGTTCATGGTCTCTGCAGCTCTAACCGTGTGGTTTCCTGTCTGCAGGTGAAGAAGACAACACGGCCGTGGTCTGGTTCTGGCTCCAGGAGGGTGAGGCCCAGCGCTGCCCGTCCTGTGGTTCCCACTACAAACTTGTGGCCCACGAGCTCCCCCACTAACTCCTCCAGCTCTGTTCTAATGGAGCTGTATTCCACAGCTGTGTCTTTGCTTCTCTCACAAATTCCTCCGACCATCAGAACGAGGAGAAGAAACATCGCTCTTCATCCTTCAGTCCGCAGGAGGTTCCTTTTGGTCCGTCTACTTCCTGGAGCTGTGAGACCTCGTCTGATTGGTCCTTGTTCTGTCATGAACCCGCTGACCTCATCAGTCTTTACATGTTAGCAAGTTACACAGGGACCACATGTGGTTTCTTGAAACCCTTTCTATTCAGTTTACATTGACTCCTGTACTGTACAATGTTCTACTCTGTTCACTGACTTCCTGTTTGTTCAACCAATAAAGTCTCATGAAACATTCTGGACGTCTTTACCTCCTTTCTTCAACCTCCAGTGTGTTGGTCTGCTGTGGATGTGCTTCACTTTCTTCTTCGTTGGTGTTCTGCATTAATTTGAGATCTACTGATCATAAACTTCGGAGCTTTTATTCTGCAGTTTGAGAAAGTGAAGCAGTTCTTATTTCATTTGAACAACTTCTGTGTCTGTGTGTACACTATTAAAACAAAATATTTTCCTTTTATTTAAATTATTAAATGTTATATGCCCTGCTATTTTGTTATTTATATTGTAAAGTGCTTGCTGCTGCTAGAAAGAAATCCCCCCCCCCCCCCCCCCCCCCCCCACAGGGATGAATAAAGTATATATCTAATATATGTTTTGTTACCAACAGAGGGTGGTCTATCTTCATACCATGAAGTTCAAGGTTGTGGTCTAGAGACGTCTCGGACACTCCTCAAATAAACTATTCTGATGTAGAAAGTCACACAACTGATTTGCGACTACTTTCTCAAGGATCTTAGAGAGGAAGGGAAGGTTGGAGATCGGTCTGTAGTTAGCCAACACCTCTGGATTAAGAGTGGGCTTCTTCAGGAGAGGTTTAATTACAGCTATGAAGGAATGTGGTACATGGCCTGTTAGCAAAGACACATTAACAATATCCAACAGAGAGGTGCCAATTAAAGGCAACACATCTTTAAGCAGCCTCGTTGGGATGGGGTCTAAGAGACAGGTAGACGGTTTAGAAGTAGAAACCGTTGAAGACAATTGGTGTAGGTTAATGGGAGAAAAGCTATCCAAATATATACCAGAGCATACAGCCGTTTCCAAGGCCACTCCTCTTGATGACAGATCGGCAGTAGTTAAGGGCAAGAGAACATCAATCTTGCCTCTAATAGTTCAAATCTTTTCATTGAAGAAGTTCATGAAGTCATTACTACTGAGGTCTATAGGAATACACGGCTCCACAGAGCTGTGACTCTCTGTCAGCCTGGCTACAGTGCTAAAGAGAACCCTGGGGTTGTTCTTATTTTTCTCTATTACTGATGAGTAATAGGCTGCTCTGGCATTACGGAGAGCCTTTTTATATGTTTTAAGGCTGTCTCGCTAAACTACTTATGAGTCCTGTAGAGAAACACCTGTAAACTCCTTAAAGTCCTGTAGAGAAACACCTGTAAACTCCTTAAAGTCCTCCAGAGAAACACATCTAAACTACTTGTGAGTCCTGTAGAGAAACACCTGTAAGCTACTCATGAGTCCTGCAGAGAAACATCTGTAAACTCCTTAAAGTCCTCTAGAGAAACGCCTCTAAACTACTTATGAGTCCTGTAGAGAAATACCTGTAAACTCCTTACAGTCCTCCAGAGAAACACTTGTAAACTACTTATGAGTCCTGTAGAGAAACACATGTAAACTCCTTAAAGTCCTGCATTCAGCTCCTGCTCACCTGTGCTCACTTCTCCAGTTGCTCACGGTGTCCTTCATACTCACTCACTGTGTCCTTCATTCTCATCTACTGTGTCCTTCATACTCACTCACTATGTCCCTCATACTCACTCATTGTGTCCTTCATACTCACTTTACTGTGCCCTTCATACTCACTCACTGTGTCCTTCATACTCACTGTGTCCTTCATACTCACTCACTGTGTCCTTCATACTCATCTACTGTGTCCTTCATACTCACTCACTGTGTCCCTCATACTCACTCACTGTGTCCTTCATACTCACTCACTGTGTCCTTCATACTCATCTACTGTGTCCCTCATACTCACTCACTGTGTCCTTCATACTCATCTACTGTGTCCCTCATACTCACTCACTGTGTCCTTCATACTCACTCACTGTGTCCTTCATACTCACTCACTGTGTCCTTCATACTCACTCACTGTGTCCTTCATACTCACTCACTGTGTCCTTCATACTCACTCACTGTGTCCCTCATACTCACTCACTCTGTCCTTCATACTCACTCACTGTGTCCTTCATGCTCACTCACTGTGTCCTTCATACTCACTCACATACTCACTCACTGTGTCCTTCATACTCACTCACTGTGTCCTTCATACTCATCTACTGTGTCCTTCATACTCACTCACTGTGTCCCTCATACTCACTCACTGTGTCCCTCATACTCACTCACTGTGTCCTTCATACTCACTCACTGTGTCCTTCATACTCATCTACTGTGTCCCTCATACTCACTCACTGTGTCCTTCATACTCATCTACTGTGTCCCTCATACTCACTCACTGTGTCCTTCATACTCACTCACTGTGTCCTTCATACTCACTCACTGTGTCCTTCATACTCACTCACTGTGTCCTTCATACTCACTCACTGTGTCCTTCATACTCACTCACTGTGTCCTTCATACTCACTCACTGTGTCCTTCATACTCACTCACTGTGTCCTTCATACTCACTCACTGTGTCCTTCATACTCACTCATTGTGTCCTTCATACTCACTCAATGTGTCCTTCATCCTCACTCACTGTGTCCTTCATACTCACTCAATGTGTCCTTCATACTCACTCACTGTGTCCTTCATACTCACTCACTGTATCCTTCATACTCACTCATTGTGTCCTTCATACTCACTCAATGTGTCCTTCATACTCACTCACTGTGTCCTTCATACTCACTCAATGTGTCCTTAATCCTCACTCACTGTGTCCTTCATACTCACTCAATGTGTCCTTCATACTCACTCACTGTGTCCTTCATACTCACTCATTGTGTCCTTCATACTCACTCACTGTGTCCTTCATACTCACTTACTGTGTCCTTCATACTCACTCACTGTGTCCTTCATACTCACTCAATGTGTCCTTCATCCTCACTCACTGTGTCCTTCATCCTCACTCACTGTGTCCTTCATACTCACTCAATGTGTCCTTCATACTCACTCACTGTGTCCTTCATACTCACTCACTGTATCCTTCATACTCACTCAATGTGTCCTTCATACTCACTCACTGTGTCCTTCATACTCACTCACTGTATCCTTCATACTCACTCATTGTGTCCTTCATACTCACTCAATGTGTCCTTCATACTCACTCACTGTGTCCTTCATACTCACTCAATGTGTCCTTAATCCTCACTCACTGTGTCCTTCATACTCACTCAATGTGTCCTTCATACTCACTCACTGTGTCCTTCATACTCACTCATTGTGTCCTTCATACTCACTCACTGTGTCCTTCATACTCACTTACTGTGTCCTTCATACTCACTCACTGTGTCCTTCATACTCACTCAATGTGTCCTTCATCCTCACTCACTGTGTCCTTCATCCTCACTCACTGTGTCCTTCATACTCACTCAATGTGTCCTTCATACTCACTCACTGTGTCCTTCATACTCACTCACTGTATCCTTCATACTCACTCATTGTGTCCTTCATACTCACTCAATGTGTCCTTCATACTCACTCACTGTGTCCTTCATACTCACTCACTGTGTCCTTCATACTCACTCATTGTGTCCTTCATACTCACCCACTGTGTCCTTCATACTCACTTACTGTGTCCTTCATACTCACTCACTGTGTCCTTCATACTCACTCAATGTGTCCTTCATCCTCACTCACTGTGTCCTTCATCCTCACTCACTGTGTCCTTCATACTCACTCACTGTGTCTTTCATACTCACTCACTGTGTCCTTCATACTCACTTACTGTGTCCTTCATACTCACTCACTGTGTCCTTCATACTCACTTACTGTGTCCTTCATACTCACTCACTGTGTCCTTCATACTCACTCACTGTGTCCTTCATACTCACTCACTGTGTCCTTCATACTCACTCACTGTGTCCTTCATACTCATCTACTGTGTCCTTCATACTCACTCACTGTCCTTCATACTCACTCACTGTGTCCTTCATACTCACTCACTGTGTCCTTCATACTCACTCACTGTCCTTCATACTCACTCACTGTGTCCTTCATACTCACTCACTGTGTCCTTCATACTCATCTACTGTGTCCTTCATACTCACTCACTGTCCTTCATACTCACTTACTGTGTCCTTCATACTCACTCACTGTCCTTCATACTCACTCACTGTGTCCTTCATACTCACTCACTGTGTCCTTCATACTCACTCACTGTCCTTCATACTCACTCACTGTGTCCTTCATACTCACTCACTGTGTCCTTCATACTCACTCACTGTGTCCTTCATCCTCACTCACTGTGTCCTTCATACTCACTCACTGTGTCCTTCATACTCATCTACTGTGTCCTTCATACTCACTCACTGTGTCCTTCATACTCACTCACTGTGTCCTTCATACTCACTCACTGTGTCCTTCATACTCACTCACTGTGTCCTTCATCCTCACTCACTGTGTCCTTCATACTCACTCACTGTGTCCTTCATCCTCACTCACTGTGTCCTTCATACTCACTCACTGTGTCCTTCATCCTCACTCACTGTGTCTTTCATACTCACTCACTGTGTCCTTCATACTCACTCACTGTGTCCTTCATACTCAGTCACTGACTTACCTTTCTGGCTTCTGTGTTATTAAAGTGTCTCTAATGAACTTCCGGTTTCATCTGGGTGCTTCCTGTTGACCGATCCAGACAATGTGAACCATGAGAACAGCTCACAGTCAGAATCCTTGGTAACCAACTCCACCTGCATAGTTAGAATGTATTCTACTAGAAAGATTCCCAGTGAACAGACAGAGAAGTGAAACAGATGGGAGTGAGTCTCCCAGCAGGTCGTGGTTCTGGAACACTGGCACCAGTTGGAGGAGAATGTCATGTACTGGTATATTTCAGCACTGCCATCTGTAATGAATACTCACTCTGAGATTGTGTGAAGTAACGAGGTCCCGTCACAGTTTCACCGTGTCTCTCCACTGATGCTGCATACGCAGAATATAAGGATTACCTGTTGTCTCCTGTAATACCTGAGATATCGGTCTCCGATCTATCTGTCCATCTGTCCAACACCTTGGTCCAAAACTCCAAAACATTCAATCAGATTTAAAGTTGTTATTCATCACAGAGGAATAATTCTAATTGTGCACTACTTTGTGTGACTATTTGTTTTTCTAGTAAAATCTGCCACGTTCCATTTTATAAATCTCATGGTGTTTCAAGACTTTTAAAGTTATACGTGCACAACATATTAAAAGACCCATTATTACAGTTTTTTTCAATTGCTAACACACTAAAACCCATTGGCTGAACAAAGTTCTCAGTTGCCTGAACTCATTTAGCTAATTGTGCAGTCTGTTGTCAATACCTTAAACTATTTCACATGGTAAAACACAATTTGATCTCACTTAGACTTTTCAGCAAAACTCTAAACACATTCTCAGTCTCAAAACACATTCTGCACTCTAATGCACGTCATGGCAACAATCAAATAGAGATAGAGAAAACACAATCACTCAAAATCGATCAAATGATGTGACACAACCAATACGAGTGCTCTGGCCTGACCAGCCCAAAGACAAGAAGAAGCACATCGATGACATGTTGACTCCTTTACTTTTTGTCCCTTTTACTGTAGTATTGTATACTGTAGTAGGCCTGCAGTGCATTGTAGGCTATATAATGTACAATATAAACAAATGGTATGGCCTCTAACATCGTGCTTTCTATTTGTTACAGTAACAGTACTGACTGCTCAATAGATTTTGACCGGTTGCAGGTTCATATCAACAAAGAACAAGAATTACAGTATCACAGAGACCAAGGACACGTTTGAGAGCTGCAGGTACAGTACTGTAACAATAGGGGTACAAGGAGGAGGAAGAACAAAAGAAATTGCAAAGAGCAAAGAACAGTAGTAATTTCTGATCAATTTTGAGCTACTGTAATAGAACATGTTTTCGTTCATATGAAATCATACTTCTCCCTGAGAACTATATGTTTTGAACAATGTGTTTTCTATTTATTGGTGTATTGTTTACTGACTGCTTGATAGTGTATATTATTCTGATCACTTTGTTTATGATTTGAGAGCAGTGTTTGATTTTGAGCACAGGTAAATCTGTTTTGAGGCGAAAGTTTCATTTTGCAAGAGGATTCAGAGGTTTTGTAAATAGTGCTCGAAGATGAGGTTTTGTGTTTACAGTTTCAAGAAAAGTGTCTTTAAACTGTATTTAAAAAAGTGTAAAACATGGTTTAACAGCGTAGCTGCCTCTTTTTTTATTAGTCTTATTATTATTATTATTATTATTAACATTAACAGTATTATTATTATTATTAATAACGTTAACGGTGTACAACATGGTTCATCAGCTGCTCAAAGTAGCTGCCTCTCAAAAACAACACTTGGGACTCAGTTGAAGAGCATCTGTCCCCTCAAGCGGTCGTCAAGCAGTCAGATAAGTCAGATGCTCCTCTCTGGAGGATACGAGGTCCCTCAGAGGCCTCACTGGGAGGCTCTGGTTCTCAAGATAATATATCCACCATGTTTAACATGCTGTGTTTTTTAAGATGCTTTATTATATTATCATTGTTATCAGATCTGTACTATCCGGACTACAGCCTGGCCTGAGGTGGAGAGGAAGAAACATTCATGGTTCTGGATTCAAAGATGTTTTAAAGTCATTTTTCTGAAGAAAGTAATATTTCTTTTCATTCTTTTAGGAATATGAGCCTCACTCTGCTAAATGTCTTGAATTATGCCGTCGTAAATGAGTATGAGTATTGCAAATAGCAGTGTACTGTGCTAATTCATCCTGTTGGCAATTTAATCATAATAACACTGCTGACAGCATATATTTAAAGGAGACACACACTTGCTATGTATACAGTAAATGCACAAGAAATCAAATGTGTAGATTTCAAATATTGTCAAACAACATTGCTGAGAAGCCAACAGCCATTGAAAGGTGCTTAGTGAGTCCCCTCCAGAGGCTACGTGGCAGCATAAGCTCCCCTGAGCAACTTACAACATAAGGCACACAGTTCCAGGTGTAACTTGTGGATCAAACCGGACTTTTGACTTTTATGCCACACACGTGTCTTTATTATGTCTATATTTTGGTTTTATGACTTGGCCACAATTAACCAACAAACCGGACAAGGAATTCAACAGAGAAGGAAATGCAGTTCCTGTTTCATCCGTTTAGTATCCTCTGACCTGGAGTCAGTTAGCTTCAGCCTCAACTTCAGACAGAGTTGAAGTATCCTCTGACCTGGAGTCAGTTAGCTTCAGCCTCAACTTCAGACAGAGTTGAAGTATCCTCTGACCTGGAGTCAGTTAGCATCAGCCTCAACTTCAGACAGAGTTGAAGTATCCTCTGACCTGGAGTCAGTTAGCTTCAGCCTCAACTTCAGTCAGAGTTGAAGTATCCTCTGACCTGGAGTCAGTTAGCTTCAGCCTCAACTTCAGTCAGAGTTGAAGTATCCTCTGACCTGGAGTCAGTTAGCTTCAGCCTCAACTTCAGACAGAGTTGAAGTATCCTCTGACCTGGAGTCAGTTAGCTTCAGCCTCAACTTCAGACAGAGTTGAAGTATCCTCTGACCTGGAGTCAGTTAGCTTCAGCCTCAACTTCAGACAGAGTTGAAGTATCCTCTGACCTGGAGTCAGTTAGCTTCAGCCTCAACTTCAGACAGAGTTGAAGTATCCTCTGACCTGGAGTCAGTTAGCTTCAGCCTCAACTTCAGACAGAGTTGAAGTATCCTCCGACCTGGAGTCAGTTAGCTTCAGCCTCAACTTCAGACAGAGTTGAAGCATCCTCTGACCTGGAGTCAGTTAGCATCAGCCTCAACTTCAGACAGAGTTGAAGTATCCTCTGACCTGGAGTCAGTTAGCTTCAGCCTCAACTTCAGTCAGAGTTGAAGTATCCTCTGACCTGGAGTCAGTTAGCATCAGATGTCAGAGACAGGATGCCAGCCATGACTTTGGTACTCATTATGAGGTGTTAGCTGGCATTGTTTTGGCTGAGCTGATCTCAGGTCTGGGTGAAGGAGCGCACACTGACCCCATCCTGTTGAGGGAGGTGGTTTTCGTCGCGCCCTCGCTGCCCACGGTGGAGAGAGGGAAGCTCTCGTAGCTCTCTGCCGCCCGGTTGCCACACTGGCAGCGCTGCAGAGTCAACTTCAGTTCCCTTTGGAAGTTGCTGTTCAGGAAGCCGTACACAATGGGGTTAATGCAGGTGGAGGCCATCGCTGACAGGTGGCAGGCGGAGAAGACGGTGTCGTGCTGGCAGTCAGGCAGGGCCTGATGGTGCCAGTCAAACAGCGTGTTGAAGACGTTGAGCGGCAGCCAGCACAGAGCAAAGGCTACGACGATGGCTAACAGCATGGCGTTAATCCTCTGGGCTCCCTGAGGCCTCCTGCTGCGCTCCAGCATGTCCCTGCATAACACAGCAGGAAGCCTGTCAGACAATTCCTTGAGAAATATTACACCCATCTACGGGAACATCAATCCATGGATAGAAATAAAGTGCCTACAACACTGTATCTTGATTTAATAAAGCAAGTAAAATGAGAAGAACCAGACCTGCGTCGTCTCAGGCGAAGGAAGATCCGGAGGTAGCAGAGGAGCACCAGCAGCAGAGGCAGGAGGTACTGGAAGAGCAGCAGGGAGGTGGTGTAGGCAAGGCGGTGCTCATCGGACGGCCACAGCTCCATGCAGATCAGATGGTCCCTGACACAACACAGCGATCAGCATCCCGATTCTTTCTATCTTTCTATCTATCTATCTATCTATTTATATGTATATAGATATCTATATACAGTATCTATCTATCTTTCTATATATATGTATCTATATACAGTATCTATCTAGGTACGGTAAGGTAAGGAGGTAAGGATGTTTATTGTCATTGTAAAAAACCTACAATGAAATTAAGTTGGCAACTCATTCAGTACAGCAGTAACTGGTAAAAACATGTATAAAAACTTTCAAGACAGGACATTCTGATTTAAAAACAAGACATTTAAAAATAAACACAAAACACAGGCAGCAATGGCTTAAAAGTGAAAAAGTGTTGTGTTATTGTTTATTTGTGTCCCCCCGCAGCACTGTCCGGTGTGAGCTGGGTGGGGTGATGGGTGTGGTGGGGGTGATGGAGGAAACCGCTCTGGGGAAAAAGCTGTTCCTCAGCCTGTTAGTCCGGCTTTTAATAGTCCTGAATCTTCTTCCTGATGGCAGTGGATCAAACAGAGAGTGTGTAATGTCTGTGTAGATGTTTCTGGCTTTCTTCTGGAGGCGGCCCGCATACACGGTGTCCAGGTCAGGGAGGGTAACTCCCACAATCCTCTGTGCGGTTCTAACCACCCGGGCCAGGTCCCTCCTGTTCTCTGCTGTGGAGTATATATATATATATATATATATATATATATATATATATATGAATGCTAACACTCAGTCAGTTAGTACAACACAGCTCAAGGTCAAGCACACTGATCCTGGTGATTCTGTTTGAATGAGTTGACAGCAGAAACAATAGTTTGAAATGTTGTGAGCAGGCCTTTTATCTGAGCTGAGACCTGCACACACCTGCACACACCTGGATCCCAGATAGTATAGCTCACCTGAAGGGGCTCGCGGGCAGGCTAATGTTCTGGAAGGGGTCGTTAGTGAGAATGTTGAAGGAGAGGAAGGGCAGGGAGATGACGCAAGCCACCAGCCACGTCAACCCTACGGCCAGGTAGGAGTGTCGGGCAGCCGGGGACCAGCCGGTGGGATGGAGGATCAGCTGGTGGCGCTCCAGAGCAATCAGCACCAGGGAGAAGACCGAAACTGTCACTGACGTGCACTGAACAAAGGGAGTCACCTGGTGGAGAGGTAAATAAGCAGGTTTAGATGTTTGTAGCACTGTGTGTGTGCGTGTGTGTGTCTGTGTTTGTTGTGCACTGACCTTACACAGGGCCTCCCCCAGCACCCAGCGGTCCATCAGTGTGTATATGATGGTGACAGGAAGACACACCATGCTCATCAGGATGTCGGAGCACGACAGGTTGGCGATCAGGATGTTTGTAACATTGCGTAACTCCTGTTGCCGGGCGATGATGAACACCAGGCCCGCGTTGCCTATTAAAGCGATTGCAATGACGGCGCTGTATGCCACAATCAGGAAAGTGGCCCCGCCTACTGATGGCAGGCACTGAGAGGTGTCTGTCCAATCAGATGCCTCCTTGATACTAAAGAGGCCGCTGTCGTTGGACATGGCAGAGGTGGGGGCAGGACCAAAGCCCCAAGGCTGCTACTGAATTGGTCTTCCAAGATGAAGGAGCCAGATTAGGATGAGGGATGCAGAGGAAACAGGTCCTCTTTTTCCTTCACTGTCAGCCTCCGCTGGTTCAGCATCAGTTTGCCTGAGAAACACGGAATAACATGGAGGATATAGGAAGCTACCAGCGTCTCACCTGAATGAGGTCTGCATCCTGATCTGCTTTTAAAATGAGCACCACTCATATATTTCACATAAGATTGGTAACAAAATAACTGCTTTGAGGTTTTCATAATTCAATTGGAAATGCTGGCAAAGATAATAATGCTGCTTTCATACTCTTGTCATTTTTTTTTTGCTTTGGTGAAAGCGGATCAGAATCAGAATTGTTTATTTGTTAAGTACGTTGCACACACAACTAATAAAGGTGAAAGTGCACAACAATAAACATAGTGTGAGTTGTGTGAGTTGTCATGTTGCTCCTTATCTCCATAGTTTCATACATAATAATATAATAATATCAATATTGCCTTTGCTGTTAGTTGCCATGACGGTGTAATGATGATGATGATGATGATGAACAATGTTACCAGCTTGCTCACGGAGAGCTAACAGCCTTGACATCCACATCTTTATCTTCGAGGTATAATCAATAACCAATAATCCGTTGTCACATGGACTGATCCCAACATATGACATGTGTTGTAATCCTTTGATATTTGTATATATACAGCTGTAGCTAAGAGCAATGTTTGGGACACAAACACATCTGATATGACTGCAGTCATTACGTATTCATAATTCAGATGTTTATTGATGAGCTGCCTGCTGTAGAGAAAGCTGCCTGTGATCAGACTGACATTCACTAAACATTAAGATGAATAATAGAACAACCCGCCCACACGCTGCTGATTATTAAACAGAAGCATGACTTCATCTCTCAGTCAGTGATCAATCTGCAAACTGAGAGTTACTTCACCAGTCGAACGGCTTCCTTTACTTCACGAGAAGCTCCAGAGAGTCCAGCACCACCGGACCATAACCCTAACCCTAACACCAACCCCAACCCCAACCCTAACCCTAACCCTACTTCACGAGAAGCTCCAGAGAGTCCAGCACCACCGGACCATAACCCTAACCCTAACACCAACCCCAACCCCAACCCTAACCCTAACCCTACTACACGAGAAGCTCGAGAGAGTCCAGCACCACCGGACCATAACCCTAACCCTAACACCAACCCTAACCCTAACCCTACTACACGAGAAGCTCCAGAGAGTCCAGCACCACCGGACCATAACCCTAACCCTATCACCAACCCTAACCCTAACACCAACCCAAACCCCAACCCCAACCCTAACACCAACCCAAACCCTAACCCTCAACACTAACAAACAACCAGTTGTTAGTCGGCCCATGTATGAGTTTGGGAACGATACGCATGGTTTGAGGTGAACTTAAATTTATTACAACCTGAGGTCTGACAATTAGAAACGTGAGCTCATAATAATCCCTCACTGCACAGTACACCAGGTTCTTCGTGGTGGAGGGGAAACTTGAGCTCATAATAGTCCTGATCAGAATCGATCACCGGCGATTGATGCGCAATGCATGCTGGGTAGATGTGTGTCTGACTTGATCCCGACTTGGCCTGACGCCATGCACACGTGGTCAACGATGACCTCACGCGATCGAGGCGGCTGCAGATTTTAGAGCCATGTGCTACAGTAGCTCTCCACCGACAGCATGGCCCAGTGCATGATGGGAAATGCAGGCTGTTGCCACATAAGAGAACTGATTGGCTCTCAGATTTGACAAGAAACACCACGTGTTGTAGAAAATCCTTATTTTCTGTGTAGTTGTAATACTTAACGCTCCACTGTTGACTATTAGTCTAAGGTTTAATCTAAAATATGTCTTGTGTGGTTGATAATAATAAAGCAGCAAAGTGTTTCACAGGCAGACATGAAAAGAACAAAGGATAGCATGAATTGTAGGTACACGCACATTTCTACATGAATATATATTTACAAACACAGGAAGTAACTTTTTCTGTTACTTTTTGTGTTTTCTTTGAAGGCAGCTGAAAACTGTTTGTCTTGACCACAGTTTTTAGTCAACGGCCCTTGAAGATGACGGCCCCTATTCATACACTGATGGGAGGAGCTACCATGTGAGTTGTCACCTGGCCATCAGGACTAACTTACATTGAGTTGTATAGGAATAGCCGGCAGTTGCAAATCAGGGTTAAGTGTCTTGCCCAAGGACACATGGGCTAGCTGGGATCGCACCGCCGATCCTCTGATTGAAGGAGGACCCGCTGAGCCAGTCGCCCCATACTTCGATCAATAAATCCATTGATCAGTACCATAGCTTCATGTACATTTGTAAATGGAGATTTTATTTGTGCGTCTGAACCTTGTTGCTCACCAAACAAAGCAACGATTTATGTCTTAAAGTTTTAAAGGGAAAGAACAGCAACAAACCAACTGACTAAATTAGTTTCTTAAAAAAAAACTGCCACCTAACAGCTGATAAACATGATTGATCAGGGAGATTTCTGCTCTCATGCTGTCTAATATTCAACATCCAATAATACCAGTCACGACCCTTAAAGCCTTTGCGCTCTCTGCTATTGCTGCCGTCTCTCGCTCATGCAGCTGAAGTGGCTTTCTGATGGAAGGTTGATCCTGCTCTAACCAGCCTCTGCAACATCTGCTCTCTATCACCATCACCAACAGCTGGAACATCAAATCCGTCTGCCTGGAACTCGTTTGGGAAAAAGAGGAGGAAGAAGAAGAAGAAAACAAGAAGACAGAGCTGCACTAACCTGCTGTCTGTCGGTCTGCGTTCAGATGGTGGAGTCCTGTGACGCCGCTCACAGCTCTGCAGGGAGAGGCGTGTGTGTGTGTGTGAGTGTGTGTGTGACAGGGAGATCATTTTCACAAAACCTTTATTAGAGAGACACAGACAGAGATTTTTTTGATTTTTCAAAAACACTTTATTTACATACATATAATTTTTCCAATTTCTATAAATAAAGTGCTTATGTGTTAAAATCACAGATTGCTTTGTTTCATTTTATTTTTTAAATACACATAATTAATCTGATAAAAAACTGTGCAAACACCAATTCCTCTTCAACAACAGAACAAACAATATTATTAAAACACCAACGTTGTTTAAAAGTGTCTAAGTCTCCAATGTGCTTATGAAAGCTGAACTCAGCCAGAGTCTGGCCCTTATGTTGCAGAGCCACACTGCCCTGTTCTCCACTCGTTTTTTACAGGTTAAATAAATAGCCATTTTGGCTTCCCCAGAAAGGTAGTTGAGGAGTTGCCACTTTTCTTTTTCTGCTTTCTTGTAGGCAGCTCCCATGATAAAAAGAATGAATGTGATTTTCGAGAGCTTTTATTTTGAAATTATACATCAGAATGTCCCAATATTTGATGAGTTACCCTTCTATTATTTTCACTCATTCATTTAGTTTAATTTATTACTATATATGTATTTAAATGCGTATTGCCTGATTATTACGTTCACCGGAGGTCTGCTCTTATTCTGAAGTTAGTTCTTACACGCTCTTACCGTAATGCCTAGTATATACGCGTACCGAAAATAAAATTGCGGGCTGGCTTGACTGTTTTTCGAAGTGGAGGCAGCTTGACCACAGTCTCTTCTTCGCTCGTCTGCAGCTTGATCCTGTTCAGCAGATGCTTTGTGCTTGTTCTGGAAGAGTCTTTCAACATCACATGTTTGATCACTCCTGTCACATATCAAGCATACAGGTCAGCTAGCATCGTTGGCAGTGAACGCAAATGAATACGTCCACGCAGAATTAAACTATATTTTTCTCCGTGACTTTTCTTTTTTTAAATGTATTCATTGACAGTTTAACGAAGGCGAGGCTCTGCATATTATGATGAGCCACCTGCAGGGAAAGACGCTTGACAGGATGTGACGCACATTTTAGCCGCGTGTTGCTGACCCCTGGACTTGGGCGTGCTAGAATGTAGTTGTGTAGGGCAGTGGTCCCCAACCTTTTTATCACCGCGGACCGGTCAACGCTTGGCACATTTTACCGCGGCCCGGGGGGGGGTTGGTGCGGCGCGTTAGTGCACCGACCCTTTGAGAGTTACGTGCGTACGTTTTACATGCCTGCACAGATACAGATACACCACAAAAACTAATATAAAGTGCATGGACATTTTTACTCACCATAATGCCAAATCAATGGGAGCCCTGCAAGTGGCGAAGCAGTTTTGAAGGCTTCATTTCCTCATTAGCAAGCCGGTCGCCGCATATTATGCAGAGCGAGCTTGGAATATGGGAATCACCTGCCGCGATAAACCCATATTTTAAGTAGGTCTCCTGGTATTGTCTGGTAAAAGTTTTCTTTTTCTTTGAACTCGTAGGCTCTTCTTCTGTCTCTTCACTAGACCTTTTCCCTTTCGCAAAAAAAAAATCCAAAGACGTCTGTTTCTTACTCATTTTGCTAGCTTGTGGGTTAAAATTGGGCGCACAAGTGACCGGGATGCAAACGAGCGAATCCGGTCATTTTTCAAAATAAAAGTTTTTTCAAAATAAAAGATCGTTCATACTCTGATAATAAATAAAACGGAAATTATTAATTAATTCTTGTACGGCCCGGTACCAATTGATCCACGGACCGGTACCGGTCCGCGGCCCGGGGGTTGGGGACCACTGGTGTAGGGTAATTAGAACAAGATTAACGTTACATGTCGCTGCACACTCCGGTACAGTAGGTGGCGGTATGCACCTAGGAAAGTTGGTTGCGAGCCGCCATTTAAAACCCAAAGAAGGAGAAGGAGGAGGAGGAGAAGAACCGTCAGCAGCACAGAGGAGCAGCGGAGACATCAGATTATTCTCTTTCAGGATTAAAACATACAAGAAGACACGAAGACTCACACGGATCGATAGACACGGATCGATACGAAACAGTCCGTCATGGAGTCATATGACATTCTAGCTAACCAGCCCGTTGTCATCGATAATGTGAGTCTGGTGACGTCATCCATCCACACCCTAACCGAGGCCGCTGGGAGTTACTGCTAGCTGCTAGCTAGTGTTGTTGTGTTAGAGCTGAAGAATCTGGTTTAGGGGTTAAGGGTCGGGGTCATGAAACGTTAGATAACTTGTTATTAGTGAAACAACTCTAAACCAAGCAGCTAGCTACAGCTGCAGCTAGTAGTCTTAGCTTGACGTGATACACATGTTACACGTAATATAGCTACATGCTACAAATGCTACACGTAATATACATAATACACATGCTACACGTAATATACATGCTACACGTAATGTACATAATACACGTGATACACATGCTACACATACTACATGTAATATACATAATACACATACTACACGTAATATACATGCTACACATAGTACACGTAATGTACATAATACACGTGATACACATGCTACACATACTACATTTAATATACATAATACACATACTACACGTAATATACATAATACACATAATACACATCCTACCTCTTTATATGGAGCTTAACCACTAGACCGGTGTGTTAGCATTATTGTGTAAAGATGAATATTACTGCTGTTGCTCCATCTTTTGTTCCCAGTGTTGGGTGAAGGGTTGAATTGGGATTCGTTACTCTAGTACTAATATCACTGAACATACTTCAGTGAGAGTTACGAGGGGTTAGGGTTAGCCTCACTAGTCATGACCGTACAGGGTTAGTGTTAGGGAGGGTTAGCCTCGCTAGTTATTATGAGGAGGTCAGGGTGGGTTAGTCTCACTAGTTATTATGAGCAGTCCAGGGTTACGGTTAGGGTGGGTTAGCCTCGCTAGTTATTATGAGCATGTCAGAGTTAGGGTGGATTAGTTTCGCTAGTTATTATGACCAGGTCAGGGTGGATTAGCCTCGCTAGTTATTATGAGCATGTCAGAGTTAGGGTGGATTAGCCTCGCTAGTTATTATGACCAGGTCAGGGTGGGTTAGTCTCACTAGTTATTATGAGCATGTCAGAGTTAGGGTGGATTAGCCTCGCTAGTTATTATGACCTGGTTAGGGTGGGTTAGCCTCGCTAGTTATTATGAGCATGTCAGAGTTAGGGTGGATTAGTTTCGCTAGTTATTATGACCAGGTCAGGGTGGATTAGCCTCGCTAGTTATTATGAGCATGTCAGAGTTAGGGTGGGTTAGCCTCGCTAGTTATTATGAGCATGTCAGAGTTAGGGTGGGTTAGCCTTGCTAGTTATTATGAGCACTCCAGGGTCCAGGACAAAGTAGCTTTTGAGATGGATTCAGCGCTCTGTGAAGTCATGAGTTGTGACTGCTGGAGGCTTCAGGCTGTGTCTCATGACCTCCTCCCTGCTGCTCCTCGTTCAACTATAACTGATGTCATATCTCTCTTCTTCAGGGTTCAGGGGTTATCAAAGCTGGTTTTGCAGGTGACCAGATCCCCAAATACTGCTTCCCTAACTAGTAAGTGTTGCTTGACCTACAGCCTCTGATAACATGATCAACTCACCTGCTGATCTTTTTCTCCTTCTTAATCATTTTGTCTCTGAGATGCCAGAAACAGTTGCTCAGAACCAAGGTTGACATATTCGGATTTTTTTATTTTGTTTGACCAAAATTATTTTTGTATAACATTGTTATATATAATAATACTCTCATTGAAAGACGCTACTGTCTACAGATGTTTTGCATTTTTGCTTGAAAGGTGACTCAAACGATTATTTGACAATCTAAAATAGTTCCAGCTGAACTGTGATGTTATACATGTCTTGATTTCCCACGTTTCTGTGTGTGTGATGGTGTGTGTGCTGCAGTGTGGGGCGTCCCAAGCATGTGCGCGTGATGGCAGGAGCCCTGGAGGGAGACCTCTTCATCGGGCCCAAGGCAGAGGTAATGTGTCCATGTATTCAGAAACATAACCACATGCTTGTGTATATGTTCATGCTCCCCTCAGCCTGCACCAGCCCTTTAGAGTCGTACCTCTGGTTGTACTCACATTAGTGAGTATAAACTCAGTGGAGAGGGAATGTAGGACTGAAGTCTTGTTGGGCAATTAGTTTTTAAGAGTTTTAGAAACAGGAGCTCTTCAAAATATACTTTTGGATCAATATGAACCTTTCAACCTTTGTTTCTTTATAACACATTTAATATTATATTGAACATGTTTCTACAAAGGTAGTGGATATGGGTTGACAGATAATTCCAACACCTCCTCAACATAGTGGGTGTTGGTTTATAAAGCTACAGTCCACGCGTTGCCTTTTGGATTCCTCACAGTTCATTTAGTTTGTTGGTGTTCTGGAGTTTCAGAGAGTTAAACGTCTGCATTCAGGCTCACACTACGAGTAAGAAGCCTTGAAGCAAACTCTTTAGTGAAGGAAATGTCCTGCAAGTTGCTGGTTGGGCTCACATGGTCTCTCTACCCCCCGTAGGAGCACAGGGGCTTGTTGTCGGTCCGCTATCCGATGGAGCACGGCATCGTGAAGGACTGGAATGACATGGAGAGGATCTGGCAGTATGTCTATTCCAAAGAGCAGCTGCAGACCTTCTCTGAGGAGGTGAGCTCCTTCTACTTCTGCTACCTGGTCATGAGGTCACATGTTTGGAAGGTATCAGGATCTCTTTCTGCTCCTCTTTCGTAGCATCCTGTGCTGCTGACTGAAGCTCCTCTGAACCCTAGCCAGAACAGGGAGAAGGCTGCAGAGGTTTTCTTTGAGACATTCAATGTTCCTGCTCTCTTCATCTCCATGCAGGCCGTTCTCAGCTTGTGAGTTCAAGTTTAAGCACACAGCATTACAGGGTTCAGACAGTTGTTACTGTACATTTAAGCCCATCCCATAAATGCCATCAGGTCTGGGAGTCTGGCACTGAATCTACTTTTTACTGTGAATTATATTTATTTCTCTATGTTTTGTTGCAGCTGCTCAACAGTGAATGTTTAGTATGTTCAGAGTATCAGTATACCTTCACAGAGGAAACCCATCCTGCTCCATGTTCCTCAGTGTCAGTTGAACATCGTTGTTGGACTAAAGGGAACCACAACCTTATTTCTCTCCTTTTGCATCACTTCGTGGCTTCTGTAACCGTGACGATGGTCCCAGGGACATGACGAGGATACTGAGTGTGTAATTGTGTTTCTGCAGGTACGCCACTGGTCGCACCACCGGTGTGGTGTTGGATTCGGGGGACGGTGTGACTCACGTGGTTCCGATCTACGAGGGCTTTGCCATCCCTCACTCCATCATGCGCGTAGACATCGCCGGCAGAGACGTATCGCGGTACCTCCGCCTGCTGCTCCGCAAGGAAGGAACCAACTTCAACACGTCAGCAGAATTCGAGGTGGTTCGCACCATCAAGGAGGTGAGCGATGCCGGAGTCGATGTGAAATGTGATTCACTTTTATGGATCTCTGTCTAATTCATGTGTTTCCAACTCTGCAGCGAGCCTGTTATCTGTCTCTTAACCCACAAAAGGACGAGACTTTAGAAACGGAGAAGGCCCAGTACGTCCTGCCTGACGGAAAACCTTTAAAAGTGAGTTGATGTTAAATACTTCCACGGAGACCTTCTTCCTCCCCGTCAGACCGATTGCTAAACCCAGAAACCTGACCACCTGTTCAGATCGGTCCGGCCAGGTTCCGCGCTCCAGAGCTGCTATTCAGACCCGACCTGATCGGAGACGAAAGCTTGGGGATCCACGAGGTCCTGGCCTACGCCATCCAGAAGTCTGACATGGACCTCCGACGCACACTGTTCAACACCATCGTCCTGTGTGGGGGTTCCACTTTAATCAAAGGTGATCTAACACACACTTTATTGGACGCTTCACACCCCCACTGCAGTTTCTGATCGAGTCTTTTCTTTTAGGCTTTGGGGAACGACTACTGACTGAAGTCAAGAAGCTCGCTCCCAAAGATGTGAAGATCAAGGTAGGTCCAGGTCCCGGTTCTGGTTTGAGTCTCATTCACACCTCTTCCTCTGCTATCTTCACTCTGCTGGTTTATATCTCTCTCTGAAGTCGGAAATTCACATATGAGTGTATGTAAATGTGTATTTTTTGGTATTTTACGGTATTTCTTTCCTTACTGACTTTGAAGATATTTACTTCCGAACGTCATGTTAATGCACGTCACTGTTAAATGGAGACGGTTCCTCTTTGGCCTCTTTTTTTCACAAGGTATCTGTTATCACTTTTAATTGGGCTGCAAAGTTGTATTCGGCTCCTTTTCATTGTGAAATATGTAAAATGGGGTCACAATGACTATTACAGATTATTAATGTGCAGTCAGATCCAGTGGACGTTGAAAGTCAGCACATCTTAATTTAAATGCTCTTTAAAAATGTGTTTTTGTGACATGGTTTGTTCTTCCACCAGATTTCTGCTCCCCAAGAGAGGCTCTACTCCACATGGATTGGGTAAGAATTCAGACTGCTTGTGTTTCAAGATGAGACCATACGACCACGTACTGGGGCCATTGGAGGTCATGTTGTTGTTTTAGGGTAGAAGGGTAATGTTACAAGACAAGTAAAATAATTTTCTGGGTTAGGGTTAGTCACAAATGTACAAAGAAAACACGTTGTTGTCAAAGAACCACATTGCTTCACTTTGCAAGGTTTGATCAGTTTGTATTCATTGTCATAAGAACATGAAGGAGAACGTAGGGCTGTGTCTTTTGTGTCCATCAGAGAGCACATCGGAAAAAGAGATCCTTCTGATTTATCTGATACCCGCTTGACACAATCCAACACAGCAGGTGTAACGGGAGAAGTACAATGCATACTTATGTCAGTACTGTTAAGTAACGCAGGAGGAAGACACATATATGTCTCCTCCAGGACCTTGGCCTTGCTCAGAGGCCATAGGTACATTACATCACCTAACCTTGTTTTGAGCTGAGGATCAAGTGATCACGGTTTGTTTAGAGCACTGAGGATCAAGTGACCACGGTTTGTTTAGAGCTCTGAGGATCACATGACCACGGTTTGTTTAGAGCACTGAGGATCAAGTGATCACGGTTTGTTTAGAGCACTGAGGATCACGTGACCACGGTTTGTTTAGAGCTCTGAGGATCACGTGATCACGGTTTGTTTAGAGCTCTGAGGATCACATGACCACGGTTTGTTTAGAGCACTGAGGATCAAGTGATCACGGTTTGTTTAGAGCACTGAGGATCACGTGACCACGGTTTGTTTAGAGCTCTGAGGATCACGTGATCACGGTTTGTTTAGAGCTCTGAGGATCACATGACCACGGTTTGTTTAGAGCTCTGAGGATCACGTGATCACGGTTTGTTTAGAGCTCTGAGGATCACATGACCACGGTTTGTTTAGAGCTCTGAGGATCACATGACCACGGTTTGTTTAGAGCTCTGAGGATCACATGACCACGGTTTGTTGAGGATCGCGGTGCTGCAGAGGTAAAACCTTGCAGAGTGAAGCAGTGTTCCTTGCCAATAGGAAGTCGTTGGAGATCCAGGATATAAGTGTATAATTGGACCGTGCTGTCTTTCTACAGCGGTTCTATTCTGGCATCGTTGGACACCTTTAAAAAGATGTGGGTGTCAAAGCGTGAATATGAAGAAGACAGAGCACGTGCCATCCACAGGAAGACCTTCTAGTAGGATCCTTTGCTCTCAGAACTACCCTCAAATCTCTCATCAACACTGCAGACACCTGTCATCTCCGGGATCCTTTGCAACAACTGCTTAGCCCCCCCCCCCCCCCGTTCTTCTTCCTGCTGTAGAGCCACATCCACTACAGAGGGCTGTCAGCACTGTGGACATACTTTACTATCAGTAGTCCACATTTGGAAGTATTCAAGCTCTGCAAGGCCTCAAACATGATGAAATGTCAATAAGCCTGATTGTCTTTTTTGTTTTTGCTGCTGTTGAAATTTCCATTCCAGACCGAAGATTTAGATTTTTATTTGTGTATTTTGTTGCCTTTTTTCCTGGATTACTTGGTCCAGACCAACGGTTTGCAGTAGTTAAGCAGTGCTGTGAAACATTAAGGGTTAACTTTAACTGTATTATATATCGGGCTGAAACCTCCAAGTTAAAGTTAATGCGCTTCATTTATCGTCCGGCTGATGATCTTCCTTTTTATTACCACTGAAATGTTTTACATGACATCACATTGTGTTTAGGAGGAAAATGTTCAGTCAGCTTTTTGGATAAAAAAGAAAGTTTCCCTTTTACAGCCTGGAGGAGGAAACTGTGTTTATGTTGTTGTTATATCTAACTCTACACAGGGCTCAAAAAGTTATCTGAATAAACTTCAAATTGAAACTTAGAAAGTAATCTCCCTATAAACCTAAAATAAAGGCAGCACAGAAGTTTATTACTAGATAATAAACCTCTGTGCAAGTTCAATGTGTACTTCCTGCTTGTGTTTGTTTTGTATCCGTAGTGTTAAAGGTCGGGTTGGGCTTTAGGAGCTTGTGCTGATGATGTCAGTTTGTTTCTCAACTACAACAGAAGTGACGAGTGAAAGCTTGTTGTGACTCAAAGTCAGAATTCGATCGGGTCAAAAAATGCTTGATTGTCTTCTTTTAAATGTTTTTTTATTTAATGCAACATTCAGATGATGAACAAGTAGCAGCAGTCTGAGTTCCTCCACTCCAATGCATGTCGGTTAATGTTGTACAGTTAAAGATGTGTGGATGGTGAAACACTGAGAGCCCCCCTTCCCCGTCCCCTCCCCTGTGTACTGGTAGAAGTCTGGATTCTAGGATTTCCCTGGATCTCGATGACAGTGAAGGGGTCGTCTGCTTCAAAGAGAGACAGGCTGTGTGAGGTCCTCAGCCTTGTGTACAGTGGAACACTTTTCAAAAACAACCGCCACGAAACCGTAAGACGACAGACTAAAAGTGTACACTACGGTTTATTCAAGCGTTTGCTTTTACTTTTCGTAAATTCAATATAATAAATAAGTTAATGGCTGCTTCTCGGATGTGTCATCATTTCCTGCACACTTTAGTGAGTTTTTCATTCATTCTGCATACCATTGACCCACAATGACCACAATGGCTTATTTATTTGTGAAATAATCATTACATCTATATTCTGTATCCAATTGGATTTTTCAGTTTGTAAATTAGCTTCCAATTTTGACTTTCTCTTTCATTAGTATTTTGAACCCTTTAACCTTATTGTATTGCATGTGGGGATGTTTAGCTAGATGGATTTGACTCACTAAGCCACATGCGCTGGAACCTAGAGGAACCAAACAGATTGAAGGACTTTATATTGATGCAGTTTGAAGGAAGAAACTAGGAGTTGAGGAGTCGGAGCAGATCAACACCGCTCAGGTTTCTTAGCACCTTCTGTGTGAAATCACGATACTCTTTCATCAAATGCGATTTCCCTTTTTGCTGCTTGCCAAAAAGAGTTGTCAACCCTGTGTAAAGAACAGATTAATAACAGATGCCCAGTTAAACATTGATATGTGATCATTATATATTTAGAAACTATCAATCATCTGTATAATCAGTACTTTTACATGTATTTTGACTCTAATAGGTTTTTGATTTTTAATTAATTAAGATTATGAATGCAGGACTTTCACTTTTTCACTGTAGTCTTACCTTTTATTCTGTAAAGTAAAGTATCTGAATGCTTCTTCCACCACTGCAATAAGTACATGTTAGTGTGACAGTGGTGTGATTAGTATCAGCATATTAACGTATCGTATGAAATGGTACATTATTAAGTCATATTGGATGTGAGATAAAGTATAAGGTAAAAGCACCTTTCACCTGTATAAACAGTGGAATAATAGGCTACATACAAAGACCAGAATATGGAATATAGTGAGGTATAATATAGTAACGGGATGTACAAAAGTACAATAAGTATATACAAAAATAAATCAACATGTATAGCAAGGTATGTAATAATGATTGCTTGTTGCCAAAATAATTTATTTTCACTTTCACAGAGGTGCAATTATACATAGACAATAGAAAGAAACACAATATAGAAATAATCTTTTTATAACAACCAATTGTATTGTTATTTATTATTTTATTTAGTATTCAGTTATAATTGTTTAACATTAGATTTTCTGATTTCCCACACATCCTGAAGGCAGCAAGTAGCGTCACAGCTGCCGACCAATCAGAGAGCTGCTACAGCCTCGCTCGCCCGTTGGAGCTAGCATAAGTAGTTCGGGTTGAGCAGTGAACACATTCTGTCTTCGGATATATTTTCTTTTTTCAGGTACGACCTAGTTTTAATCATTATATGTATATCTCACACCTGGTTTCTAAGCGGACATGGCATGAGCTGTAAGACTGGTTAACGAGTTTACTAGTTAACTTTAAGGTTAAAGTAGGGGAGTTAAAGAGAACTAGCTGTCAGCATTAGCATGGGCGTGTAGCATTGGAGGACGTGACGTAATGATGACGAAGTGAAAGCCTGTTGAATTAGTTAATTCACTAGTTGATCTTATTAATGTGTGTTTGTTTGCATCATGGGAATATACAGAGGAACTAAAGTTATCAAATGTATGGAACATGTAAAAATATATTTAATATAACATATTGAATGTACAACATTACTACTAAACATACATGAAACCTGAGAGAGAGTACAAGTACAACATTACTACTAAACATACATGACACCTGAGAGAGAGTACAAGTACAACATTACTACTAAACATACATGAAACCTGAACGAGTACAAGTACAACATTACTACTAAACATACATGACACCTGAGAGTGAGTACAAGTACAACATTACTACTAAACATACATGAAACCTGAACGAGTACAAGTACAACATTACTACTAAACATACATGACACCTGAGAGAGTACAAGTACAACATTACTACTAAACATACATGACACCTGAGAGTACAAGTACAACATTACTACTAAACATACATGACACCTGAGAGAGAGTACAAGTACAACATTACTACTAAACATACATGACACCTGAGAGAGTACAAGTACAACATTACTACTAAACATACATGACACCTGAGAGAGTACAAGTACAACATTACTACTAAACATACATGACACCTGAGAGAGAGTACAAGTACAACATTACTACTAAACATACATGACACCTGAACGAGTACAAGTACAACATTACTACTAAACATACATGACACCTGAGAGAGAGTACAAGTACAACATTACTACTAAACATACATGACACCTGAGAGAGAGTACAAGTACAACATTACTACTAAACATACATGAAACCTGAGAGAGTACAAGTACAACATTACTACTAAACATACATGACACCTGAGAGAGAGTATAAGTACAACATTACTACTAAACATACATGACACCTGAGAGAGAGTACAAGTACAACATTACTACTAAACATACATGAAACCTGAACGAGTACAAGTACAACATTACTACTAAACATACATGACACCTGAGAGAGAGTACAAGTACAACATTACTACTAAACATACATGACACCTGAGAGAGTACAAGTACAACATTACTACTAAACATACATGAAACCTGAACGAGTACAAGTACAACATTACTACTAAACATACATGACACCTGAGCGAGTACAAGTACAACATTACTACTAAACATACATGAAACCTGAGAAAGTACAAGTACAACATTACTACTAAACATACATGACACCTGAGCGAGTACAAGTACAACATTACTACTAAACATACATGAAACCTGAGAAAGTACAAGTACAACATTAGGGTTAGGGCTTGTGATGGTTTGGGTGCTCTACAAGGTGTTTCAGCAGCTTTCAGCTTCACTGTTTAGTTTCTGGAGAACGTTCAGGACGCGTTCAGCATCAAACAGGAAGCAGATCAGTTGGTGAGCAGGTAAAGAGACAGAAACACAGCTGAAAGACAGAATATTGGACTTCCACTTATCAGCTGGTCAGCTTTTCGGTGGCTGATGTTTGTTTACATGTTGTCTGTTTGTGTCTATAAATGTCCAGAGGGCCTCATGGTGATCTCCAGCAGAGTGGATCCTCTATGTTGGGGTACGAGTGGTAGATGTTTGTTTACATGTTGTCTCTGTGTGTTTGTAAATGTCCAGAGGACCTCATGGTGACCTCCAGCAGAGTGGATCCTCTTCATCACCATGGCCTTCACTGAGGAGCAGCCTGAGAAGTAAGACCACGTCTCAATCGCTCCCTTCTGCCAGGAGGTTAATGATGCAGCCATTATCATTCAGATAACCTGTACAGGAACTTTTGTTAATATTCTTTATCATTTAATGCTGATAGTTCAGATGTTTTGATGAGTGGTTCAGTGAAGAAAGCACACACACATACACACACACACACACACACACACTTTACTGTTTACTGTCATGTTATTATTAATTCCCTACAGGCAAACTTTTAATGTGATGGGGTATTTATATGTGATGGGGTATTTATATGTGGGGGGTATTTATTTGTGATGGGGTATTTATATGTGATGGGGTATTTATATGTGGGAGGTATTTATATGTGGGGGGTATTTATATGTGGGGGGTATTTACATGTGATGGGGTATTTATATGTGATGGGGTATTTACATGTGATGGGGTATTTATATGTGATGGGCTATTTATATCACTGGATGCCACCAAGACCTATAAACTGTTCTAGTCGACTTCTTCTTCCACTGTGCTCTTGTAAACAGTTTCCTCATAAACACTGTGTGTGTGCGTGTGTGTGTGTGTGCGTGTGCGTGTGCGTGCGTGTGTGTGTGTGCGTGCGTGCATGTGCGTGTGTGTGTGTGTGTGTGTGTGTGCGTGTGCATGCGTGCATGTGTGTGTGTGTGTGCAGACATTGCTGGGTGTGCTTCGCCACTGAGAAGGACGACCTCACTGCAGAGTGGGTGAGCCCCTGCAGGTGTAAAGGCTGCACCAAGTGGATCCATCAGTCCTGTCTGCAGCGCTGGCTGGACGAGAAGCAGAAAGGGAACGGTGGAGGAGCCGTCAGCTGTCCACAATGTGGCACCGAATACCACATCACCTTTCCTAAGATGGGTAAGGAACCTTCAGGTGAACAACAGTAACAGAACAAAGAAACGTTCATGGAACTTCTGCAGAGCAAAGAGAATTAGAAATATGGATATTAACATGTCGTCTCTGTAAACATGCTGCAGCCTTCCCTACATCCAGATACTCAACGTTGTGCTGACAGTATTACTTCTGCACATATTCTGTAACAACCCAAAAATGTCCCAGCGTAAAGAAGACTAAACCCCAAATACCCCAAACAGGGCCAGAGGTATTTCCTTTGCTGCTTTCGGAATGCAGTCGCCATTTTTCTCTGCTGGGCTGCCCGTTTGGCCAGTAGAGACGCCCTCTGGTGGCGCTTCAGAGCACTGCAGTCAATCTGAAGCGATGAATCGTCACCGAGAGCATTTCTAAAAGCGCAACACTGCCCAAGGGTAGTACTAGCAGTAGTCATAGTAGTAGTAGTAGTAGTACTATTAGTAGTAGTACTAGTAGTACTATTAGTAGCAGTAATACTATAAGTAGTAGCAATGCTATTAGTAATAGTACTAGCAGTAGTCATAGTAGTAGTAGTAGTACTATTAGTAGTAGTAGTAGCAGTAGTACTAGCAGTAGTCGTAGTAGTACTATTAGTAGTAGCAGTGCTATTAGTAGTAGTACTAGCAGTAGTCGTAGTAGTAGTAGTACTATTAGTAGTAGTACTAGTAGTACTATTAGTAGCAGTAATACTATAAGTAGTAGCAATGCTATTAGTAGTAGTACTAGCAGTAGTCATAGTAGTAGTATTAGTAGTAGTAGTACTATTAGTAGTAGCAGTGCTATTAGTAGTAGTAGCAGTAGTAGCACTATTAGTAGTAGCAGTGCTATTAGTAGTAGTAGCAGTAGTAGTACTATTAGTAGTAGCAGTAGGAGCACCCTCACCCTGTACTACATGTTCCTGGTGCTTCACTAACTTCATGTAAAGACTCAAACCAACAACGCTGAGGCTCATTGAAGGTTTTATATAGAAGAAGAAGAAGAAGAAGAAGAAGAGAGCTACTCTGTTCATGGGCTTTTCTGACGAGAAGAAGAAGAAGAAGAGAAGAGCTACTCTGTTCATGAGCTTTGTTTACGAGAAGAAGAAGAAGTCTGGTGTGAGCCTGTGTTTTGGTCTGTTCTCAGGCCCGGTGGTGTACTTCCTGCAGCAAGTGGACCGAGTGCTCTCTCGGATCAGCCCCTTCGCTGCTGTTGGGGTGGTGGTCGGGACCGTCTACTGGTCGGCCGTAACGTACGGAGCCGTGACCGTCATGCAGGTCCACACGGCACATTACACAGGAAGCATGTCACTCCAGAGGGGTCTGCAGGTGTTCACCTTGTCTCCATGACGACGTGTCTGCAGGTGTTCACCTTGTCTCCATGTCGACGTGCAGGTTGTGGGACACAAGAAAGGTCTGATGGTGATGGAGCGAGCCGACCCTCTGTTCCTGCTGATGGGGCTGCCCACCATCCCCGTGTTGCTGGTGCTGGGCAAGATGATCCGGTGGGACGACTATCTGGTGAGGCTGCTGCAGAGGTACTGCTCTAAGGGGAAGCTCCCACCAGGTAAGAGACCCCACTCACACACGCACACACACCCACATGCACGCACACAATGCTGTAAGGGGAAGTTACCACCAGGTAGGAGACCCATTTACTTGTGATGTGGTGGAGGAAAAAGTACAGTATATACCTGTTTCCCCCCAAATATGAGAGTCTACATTATGTATTTATTATTATATATACACATGTATTTATATATATGTGTATATATACATATGTGTATATATATATATATGTGTATATGTACATGTGTGTATATGTATATATATATAGACACATGTATGTGTATATATACATGTGTGTATATAATAATAATAATAATAATAATACATTTATTTATATAGCACCTTTAAAAACAGGGTTTACAAAGTGCTCTACATAGAAGCAAGGTAAAAACATAACAATACAAGTAAACATTTCAGAAAATACATGAGGCAAAGGAGACAATGCCATATAGGTAATGAACACAATAGAGGAATAGAAAATTACAAATACAAAATAAAGCAGAACAGACAAACTAAAATAGGGGAACCAAAGAACTGCATAAAAGGACGACATCTTGGAGTGCACCAGTCCGGTTTTGGGGAGTGGAGTCAGCAGGAAGAGTAGAGGGTGCTGGGGGAGCTGTAACAGTTCCTAATTTCGTGCCACCATCTCGCTCTTGGGGACTGTTGTTGTGATGACGAGCTGCAGCGATGCGCTCGGCCGACCAGAGGGAGGGGATGGAAAGCGTGGAGCGATAAGGCCAGGAGCAAACAAACCCTCCGCGGGAGGCTCTACGCAACGGGGCCGACGAAGGAGTCCGAGCGCCTTGATGGCCGAGACGAACGGAGGAGCAGAGAAGCTGTTGAGCCCGAGGAGCTGCGAGGTGGAACACTGCAGAACCATGGCAGCCGGGGAGGATGCAATCGCCAACCACGGACCAGAGCACCAGGACCGCTGAGAGGCGACCAGCCTCAGAGCAACAGCATGGAGCAGGGAGTCGGCCGGCTAGCCCGCAGCCACCGGCCAGCAAGAGACCGTCGGCTAGCCAGCCGACGCCAGTTGACCAGATCGCAGTGGTGGAGAGCAGGAGCCAACGGCAATCACAAAATAAAAAATAATCCAAGATTTGCAGAATAATTAAGTCAGAAGAATGGCTACACTGTTAAATAAAATTTTAAATAATTTAAATGAATGTTAAAATGTAAAAAAGGTAGTAAAAAAACAAATAAAAACGGCGTTAAGTTTCGCCAGCGTCCCCGTTGCCAGGACTACACGTATACACACATACATATGTATGTATGTGTGTATGTATATGTATATATGTGTATATATACACACACACACACACACACATATCTCCCCTCAGGTACTAGTCGCTACCTGTCCAGGGTCCCTGCTGACGGTCTCGGGGCAGGAGACCACCTCTCCGTGTCCAGGACTCTGTGTGGAGCTCTCATCTTTCCCTCCATCGCCAGTCTGGTGGGACGGCTGTTGTTCAGACGGATGCCCTCTAATCTTCAGCGCACTATGCTGGTGAATATAATGAAGATCATATTCATCTGGACTAGATGTCTCTCTGCATGGTTATGCCATCATCCGTGCTCTTGTTTGGTCTCCTCTCTCCGTTCAGGGCGGCGTGGCGTTCGTGTTGATGAAGGGCGTGCTGAAGGTGTATTTCAAACAGCAGCAGTGCATCATTCAGGCCAGCCGGAACATTCTCAACTTCCCCGAGAGGAGCGGAGAAGGACAGAACCAAGGTGGAGACGAGGACACAGAGGACAGTGGAAATGAATGATGGAGGCCAGAGATGAGGCAACAAAAGACACATGTCTAAAGACACACCCTAACCCTATATTCCAGAGATTTGGGCCGAAGCATACCGGGAGTCGCACCCCTAACCCCTTCGAGCCCTTAGTCCTTCATCCTGTGTACTCTGTGAGAGTTGATCCTATTCTGAGAGCACAAGTTCTCCTTCCTTGTGAGGCTTCCAGCTCAATATATTTCACAATTAAACACAACGTCCTTTTGTGGAGGAGGGGAAGAGTTTGTGTGTCTGTTCAAAAGAAGTACCAACAGCACCACCCTCTCAATGAAGATGGTCCATCTCAAGGACCCTCTTACTCTGTGTGAAACAAGACATGTCAGCCTCCACCACGAGTACTAACCCTGGAGGACATGTTTGTCAACCTTAAATTCTAAAGATAAGGCCACAAATCATATTGTATAATTATCTTTTACTGTGGTACCTAAATACAGAACTATAACTCTTAACTGAACTGTGCATTATTGGAAATCTGTAATCAGCTCAGGTGTTTAACCAAAAAGATTCAGTGCACCAGTCAGCTGTCTGCAGCTATCCAGTTTCCTTACATGTCTAAAGATGGAAGGAGATCAAAGGACGGCTCTTAAGACGTGAGCATGTGTAGAACAAAGGCTTTAGACAGTTAAACTCAAAGGACAGACCATTATTATCCATTGGTTCTAAATACATCACTTCTCTATCAGCCAAAAGAAAAGCTGGTTCCACCAGACAGCGTTCTGAACCACTAATCCACAATAAAGTGAATACATACTGTGGGATCTGTGCTTGTATGCGCTCCTTATGCTTACTCAGTTTTACTGCACTAGTTTGAATTTGCAGAAACATGGAGTAAAGAAATGTTCTGTACACCTATTTTAGAGTCTGGTGTCTTTTGAAGTGCACACATGATGTTCAGACCCCGTCAGAAAGGCTCACATAATTTAAATGGAGCATACACTGAAACAGATGTGATGATTTGTTTACCTACATATCATTTACCCTCTCACACACATTCTCACAGCTCTCCTGATCAATTATGGGTTCAGTATCTCAAAGACACTCAACATGCTGATCTTCCCCTCACTTCTAACTTGTTTTCAATATTTGGGCTTTAATGTCCTGACTTTCAGCAGAGTTCTTTGTTTATTGAAGTGTGGTGCTGCTTCTTACTAACACAATCAGTGGAGCTGCTGTACTATGAACTTTGATCCCAATGCTCAACTGAATGCAATGTGTTGTAATATTCACACAGCAGAGTTTGATTTCATAGTTTTACTGTACATGAGTCACTGGTGTTGATTGGGTGATTGATTGTTTGCACTTCCTCTTGTGGAATACATTCAGTAAAAATAAAAAGGTTGAGTTTCATTATTGGGTTTAAGCTCTTCATGCTGTTTAATATAAAGACAAATAAATATATATTATGTTCAAACAAATCTCTGATTGTTGGTGTTAAAAAGAGAGTTAGGTTTGGTTGGGGACGTGGCCAGAGAGGGCCCCGAGAGGCACTGGCACTAGGGAGGCTGCGTTTTAAAAGACGGTTAAAAAAACCTTAAAATTAATAAAACAGACTGGGTAACTAATACTTTTCGTTCAGCCCGTGAGTTCCCAGTCCATCTCCTCTCCGCTGCTTGCCGCTGGGCCGTAGTCCACCGCCTGTTGCCCTCCAGGCCCACACTCTGAAGGACGTGTGAGCCATGGAATTTAAAATGTGCATATAGGACGCTCGTACCATTCCCACTATTGAATTGAATTGAATTGAATTCAGTTTATTTTGTATAGCCCAATATCACAAATTACAAATTTGCCTCAGAGGGCTTTACAATCTGTACACATACGACATCCCTGACCTTTGACCTCCCATCGGATCAGGAAAAACTCCCCCAAAATAACCTTTGACAGGGAAAAAAGGGAAGAAACCTTCAGGAGAGCAACAGAGGAGGATCACTCTCCCCGGATGGACAGATGAATAGATGTCATGTGTACAGAATGAACAGAGTTACAAAGTTACATAAACACATTACATGAATATGACAATGTATGAATGGAACTCCAATCCATGAAACAGAAGGAGGTAGAGAGGAGGGGCGGCGGGGCATCAGCAGGGCCAACGCGGGAGGCCGGTTCACCAGCATCAGACACCTCCAGGTCCAATGGACCCTATGAGACGTGAAGTCACAACGACTCCGGGGAGGAAGCAGAGTTAATAAGGTGCAATGGAGAGATGTAAATTCATCCATAAGGAGAGAGAGAAGAGGAGATAGGTGCTCAGTGTATCCTAAAACATCCCCCAGCAGCCTATAAGCCTATAGCAGCATATCAAGGGGCTGGACCAGGGCAAACCTGATTCAGCCCTAATTATAAGCACTATCAAACAGGAAAGTCTTAAGTCTATTCTTGAATGAGGTGACTGTGTCTGCCTCCCGGACAGAAAGTGGAAGCTGGTTCCATAAAAGAGGAGCTTGATAACTGAAGGCTCTGGCTCCCATCCTACTTTTTAGGACTCTAGGAACCACAAGTAGCCCCGCATTTAGTGAGCAGCTCTCTAGTGGGGCAATATGGTACTACAAGCTCCTTAAGATATGATGGTGCAGCACCAATCAAGGCTTTGTAGGTGAGGAGAAGAATTTTAAATGTGATTCTTGATTTTACAGGGAGCCAGTGCAGAGCAGCTAATACAGGAGTCATGTGATCTCTTTTCTTAGTTTTTGTGAGTACACGAGCTGCAACATTCTGGATCAACTGGAGGGATTTAAGAGACTTATTAGAGCAGCCTGATAATAAGGAGTTGCAGTAATCTAGTCTGGAAGTAACAAACACGTGAACCAGCTTTTCTGCATCTTTTTGAGACAAGATGTGCCTGATTTTTGAAATGTTACGTAGATGAAAAAATGCAATCCTTGAGATTAGTTTAACGTGGGAGTTAAAGGACAAGTCTCGGTCAAAGATAACTAAAGATTATTTACAGTGGTGTTGGATGCCAGGGCAATGCCATCTACAGAAACCACATCACCAGATAATTGATCCCTGAGGTGTTCAGGGTCGAGTAAAAATAACTTCAGTTTTGTCTGAGTTTAACATCAGGAAGTTATGTCTTTAAGACATTCTTGAATTTTAGCGAGCTGGTTGGTCTCCTCTGGTTTGATCGCTAGATATAATTGAGTATCGTCTGCATAGCAATGAAAGTTTATGCAGTGTTTCCTGATAATATTGCCCAAAGGAAGCATATATAAGGTAAATAAAATTGGTCCAAGCACAGAACCTTGTGGAACTCTGTTAGGGTTAGGCTTAGGGGTTAGTGATAGGTGTATATGATATTCACATAAATCTCCCCACGTCGTCCGCCGACTTCGCAGTTGAATAGAGACTTACGGCAATGCACTGGCCGACGCATATCACTTAGTATTCCCCTCGCCCTTACACTTTGACCCAGGAAATTGAATCTAATATAGGGATTTAACCCGTTGCACAGAGTAATACGGAATAAAGGGGAGCAGAAATAGGAAGGGGTGGTGTGAATACGCCAAGAACCCTTCCTCGCTTGGATTAAGCGATTCTGCATACCTATCCGACACTCCTTTGGAGGGGAGCGTCGGAAGGTAGGAGGGGATAAAGTGGCTAAGTTTTGGTATCTAAGGGACTACAGTTTTAGGTTATAAGAGGTTTTGAAGGTAAGGTAGAAGAGGTAATATTGTGGGTTGGGTTTAAGTAAGTGTTACAATGGTTGAGGTTAGTAAAAAAGATTGGGTTAGAGTTATATTGGGTTAGGGTTAGGGTTAGGGTTAGGTGTATATGATATTCACATAAATCTCCCCACGTCGTCCGCTGACTTCGCAGTTGAATAGAGACTTACGGCAATGCACTGGCCGACGCATATCACTTAGTATTCCCCTCGCCTTTACACTTTGACCCAGGAAATTGAATCTAATATACGGATTTAACCCGTTGCACAGAGTAATACGGAATAAAGGGGAGCAGAAATAGGAAGGGGTGGTGTGAATACGCCAAGAACCCTTCCTCGCTTGGATTAAGCGGTTCTGCATACCTATCCGACACTCCTTTGGAGGGGAGCGTCGGAAGGTAGGAGGGGATAAAGTGGCTAAGTTTTGGTATCTAAGGGACTACAGTTTTAGGTTATAAGAGGTTTTTAAGGTAAGGTGGAAGAGGTAATATTGTGGGTTGGGTTTAGGTAAGTGTTACAATGGTTGAGGTTAGTAAAAAAGATTGGGTTAGAGTTATATTCATTATTTAAGAATCGGGGTAAGGGTTAAGTAGTTAGGGTTAAGTTTGAGGTGCGTAATAGAATGGTTGAGGTTAGTAAAGAGGACTGGGTTAGGGTTAGATTTGTTATTTAGGAATTGGGGTTAGGGTTAAACGGTTAGGGTTAAGTTTTAGGTTAGGGTTAGGGTTAGGGTTAGGTGTATATGATATTCACATAAATCTCCCCACGTCGTCCGCTGACTTCGCAGTTGAATAGAGACTTACGGCAATGCACTGGCCGACGCATATCACTTAGTATTCCCCTCGCCTTTACACTTTGACCCAGGAAATTGAATCTAATATACGGATTTAACCCGTTGCACAGAGTAATACGGAATAAAGGGGAGCAGAAATAGGAAGGGGTGGTGTGAATACGCCAAGAACCCTTCCTCGCTTGGATTAAGCGGTTCTGCATACCTATCCGACACTCCTTTGGAGGGGAGCGTCGGAAGGTAGGAGGGGATAAAGTGGCTAAGTTTTGGTATCTAAGGGACTACAGTTTTAGGTTATAAGAGGTTTTTAAGGTAAGGTGGAAGAGGTAATATTGTGGGTTGGGTTTAGGTAAGTGTTACAATGGTTGAGGTTAGTAAAAAAGATTGGGTTAGAGTTATATTCATTATTTAAGAATCGGGGTAAGGGTTAAGTAGTTAGGGTTAAGTTTGAGGTGCGGGTTAGGGTTAGGGTTAGGGTTAGGGTTAGGGTTAGGTAAATGAAACAAGGGGGGGAGACCCCGTTGGATAACGGGGAATCCCTATTGCACGGGCCGTCACTGCCACCCCGGGAAACTGCACCCTCCCTAACGCTCGTTAAGCCCTCCCGGCTCTCTGGAATTTAGTTTGGAAATCCACGATTTCTCTGCTCTCCTTCTCTGGCCTGCGGACCATTCCGGATTGCACTCAATGTTCATGACATTGAATGCTGTCCAGCCATGGACCATAAAATGCTTGACCAACGGAGTCTCTGTTTTCTTCTTGTGGAGGATATTGTATTTGTGCTGTGCGCACCTTGTTGCAATGTTGTTCCTTGTTTCCCCCACATATTGAATGGAACATACCTTGCATTCGACCAAGTATATACAGTTTTTGGATTCATAATTTCCTGTGTTGAGGTTTCTGAATATTTCCCCCGACTTGTGGTTTCTGAACCATTTACGGTGATTAAAATATTCCGCCTGTTTGTGTTTAATTTTTGTTAAAGGAGCGATTTTTGCCCTAATTAACCTATCTTTTATGTTTGGGTTCCTTCTGAATGCTGTAATGATACTGTGGTCCTGTAGGATATCTGTTCCTCGAATTCCAGATTGGAAGTTTCTCCTGATATTCTGCGCCACCTGTACTGTGGATGGTGAGTAAGTGGTAATAAAGGGCAGATTGGTCGTGATGATTATTGGTTTGGTCTCCAGAAATGTCTTGGCACAAGCCCTTAAGAAAGATCTCTGGTACCCTCTGCTGGTCAGTGCATGAAATAGAGTCTGAGAAGCTGTTTTAAAATCACTGATTTGGGTGCAAATCCTATGGAACCTCAACAATTGGGACTTAATGAGTCCTGCAAATGTGTGTTTGGGGTGAAAGCTACTCTTATGGAGTAATGCGTGGGTGTCTGTCGGTTTAAAGAAAACTTTGATGTCAAGTCTATTTGTGAGGTCAAAGTCCGGTCCTTTAAAAGTCGTAGTGTCTAAGAAGTCAACCGAATTGAAGCTCTGAGTGGATTTAATTTTAATCGAGTCCCTGTGGTTATTTAATGTCTTGAGGAATTCCTCAAATTCTGTTTCAGAATGAGTCCAAATTCCCCAGATGTCGTCCAAATAGCGGTAGTAGTGTAGAGGTTTGAGGTCACAGGACTTAAGTGCTGACTCCTCCCAGTCTGCCATGAAGATGTTGGCGTAAGCCGGGGCAAATTTCTTCCCCATGGCTGTCCCTTTGGTCTGTAGGTACCACTCCTCGTTGAATAGAAAGTCGTTCTTCGTTAGGTTAATGTTGAGTAGTTGGAGGAGTTCTTTCTCGGGTCTGTGTTTGTCCGGGTACTTCTGGAACGTTTTCTTAATGGCTTGGAGGCCCTCTGTCAACTCAATGTTTGTATATAGACTATCTATGTCTATAGTGAAGAGGATTGCATCCTTTGGAAGAGTAAGTTTCTTAACCCGTTCAACAAAATAATATGTATCTTTGATGTAACTAGGATGTAGAGTGGAGAGCGGGTTAAGAAAAGAGTCTAAATATTCCGCCGTACAATATGTTTCACTACTACAGTCCGAAACGATAGGGCGACCTGGTGGGATTTTGTGGGGAACGCTCCATTTCTCTGGCTCCTTGTGGATCTTTGGCAGCATGTAGAATATTCTGGCCCTGGGAACAGGGGGTCCAGCTAAGTAAGTCTTCTGTTTAAAATCTATGAATTTTTTGTCATAAAGAGACTGTAGTATTTTTTTGACTTCTGGAATTGTGTCGGGATAGATTGGTTTCTCTAATTTAGTGTAATATTTTTTATCATTGAGCTGTCTGTAGCCCTCCCATAAGTAATTGTTCCTGTCTTGGATCACGACCGAGCTGCCCTTGTCTGCCGGTTTAATGATAATCTGTTTGTTTTTAGAAAGAGCTGTAAGAGCCTCCATTTCTAAATCCTCTAGATTGTTTGCCACCTTGTGCACATAGAATCTGTGTTAGGGTTAGGGTTAGGGTTAGGGTTAGGGTTAGGGTTAGGTGTATATGATATTCACATAAATCTCCCCACGTCGTCCGCTGACTTCGCAGTTGAATAGAGACTTACGGCAATGCACTGGCCGACGCATATCACTTAGTATTCCCCTCGCCTTTACACTTTGACCCAGGAAATTGAATCTAATATACGGATTTAACCCGTTGCACAGAGTAATACGGAATAAAGGGGAGCAGAAATAGGAAGGGGTGGTGTGAATACGCCAAGAACCCTTCCTCGCTTGGATTAAGCGGTTCTGCATACCTATCCGACACTCCTTTGGAGGGGAGCGTCGGAAGGTAGGAGGGGATAAAGTGGCTAAGTTTTGGTATCTAAGGGACTACAGTTTTAGGTTATAAGAGGTTTTTAAGGTAAGGTAGAAGAGGTAATATTGTGGGTTGGGTTTAGGTAAGTGTTACAATGGTTGAGGTTAGTAAAAAAGATTGGGTTAGAGTTATATTCATTATTTAAGAATCGGGGTAAGGGTTAAGTAGTTAGGGTTAAGTTTGAGGTGCGTAATAGAATGGTTGAGGTTAGTAAAGAGGACTGGGTTAGGGTTAGATTTGTTATTTAGGAATTGGGGTTAGGGTTAAACGGTTAGGGTTAAGTTTTAGGTGCGTAATAGAATGGTTGGGGTTAGTAAAAAGGATTGGGTTAGGGTTGGAATCGTTATTTAGGGGAAATGAACGAGTTGGTGGATAAATCGGAGGAGCAGAGGGTTGATATGGTTGATAGAGAATTCAGGTTAAAAGGTAGTTTATTATATCATGAATACTTAATTTAGATCATTGTATTTAGAGTCGAGGAAAGCTTGGTTTAACGATTGGTCTTTTCTAAGGTTCCATGTTAGGTATACAGTGACCCCTTTCTTCAAATTTTCTGCAAAGAACATGTTCGTCAGTTATGGACCTCAGGATCATTGAGTGTTTCGGCCATTATCACAAGACACCCTCTTCTGAGGAAGGCCCCCCTGGGATGATCAAGTCCCAGGCCGTGTTACTTTACAGCAAATATGAGGGGTCACTGGCTCGGTTTGAGGCCTGTAGGTTGTTAAGTCGTGCTTTTAGGCAGTTTGTTCAGGTTTAGTTTATTTAAGGGACTTTTAAGGGATAAGAATCAATGAATATCTATCATTAAGATTTGTGGTATCAGAATTGAAAGATTATAAGATTAGAGATTTTTTTACTTTTGCAGTATCAAAATTAAAATTTAAAATGTTAAAATAATTAAAGTATATTTTTTTTAAATTGGTTTAATTTTTACAATTATTATATTATATAAGGTCTATATAACTCATTTTGAGAATCCCTTCCTGTGCCCCATACACCGCACGACCCCAGGAAGGTTCTATTATAAGTGTTAAATGAGAGCCCTGGTCTATATTGGTGCAGTGTGTTTCGCTCGTGGTGCAGCTCATTAGTATGCGAAAAACAATATAAGCTTGTTTATTGTGATTAATGAACTAAAGTAACTTATAGTTAATGTGTGGGGTTATATATAAGAGGCAACTGTGTGTTAGTGTTTATAATTGTAGTCAGAAGTGTGTTTCGCTCGTGGTGCAGCTCATTAGTATGCGAAAAACGATATAAGCTTGTTTATTGTGATTAATGAACTAAAATAACTTATGGTTAATGTGTGGGGGTTATATATAAGAGGCAACTGTGTGTTAGTGTTTATAATTGTAGTCACGTTTTTTGAGTATAACACTGTTTTTAGTTGTTTTTTTTAGGTTCACTGATCTTTAAATACTTATGGTTAATGTTTGGGGGTTGTATTAAGCACCTGTGTGTGGGTGTTTGTATTTATAACTGTGTAATAAGGATTTGTTGTTAGATAATCTTTGGAACAATCATGTTTTTGAATCTTTGGGGTCAAAGTTGAGGGGGCGGAGCTCATTAGTATGCGCATACCTGGTTTTGGGTTGTTTACTTTGATTAATAATCTTAAATTAAAATTTAAAAGTGGATAATTGGTATTTTGTTAGCTGTAATAGGTTGGTTGTTATAGTATTGTTGTAGTTTCTAAATTATTTAACCTGTCCCCCACAGTTATAGTCGGTTCCCCAGCAGTCAAACCCGGAGAGCAGATTCGAAATCTTCGCGGCAGCCGAGCTGACCCCGGACCAGGTAAGCCCCCAGCAGAACCGACACCAAGTGAAGGAGATCAGGTAAGCTATCGTTCTATATTTCTAAGGGGGGCTATATGAGAGGTGGCGGTGTACGTAGTTTTTAAGTTTTCTCAATGTCCGTGGAAGCCAAATTCCGCAGTCAATGAAGGAAACCGCGTGGACCGCCAGAGACAACAGGGTTAACCCTTCGTGGCAGCATAGCTGACCTCGGTCCAAGACTGCCCCAGCGTAACCAACATTAGGCGCAGAAGAGAGCCCGGTTTGAGTTTTGATTGGATTGGGTTAAGATTATTTAGACGTTAGGTTGGTTGTTATAGGATTGTTGTAGTTTCTATAGTTAACGTTAGCTTGGTTGTTATATGATTGTAGTTGTTATACATTTTTATTATGTTGTAGTTTCTAAGTTATTTAATCTGTCTCCTACAGTTATAGTCGGTTCCCCAGCAGTCAAACCCAGAAAGCAGATTCGAAATCTTCGCGGCAGCCGAGCTGACCACGGACCAGGTAAGCCCCCGGCAGAACCGACACCAAGTGAAGGAGATCAGGTAAGCTATCGTTCTATTCTTCTATATTTCTAAGGGGGGCTATACGAGAGGGGTCGTAGTTTGTAAGTTTTCTCAATGTCCGTGAAAACCAAATTCCGCAGTCAATGAAGGAAACCGCGTGGACCGCCAGAGACAACAGGGTTACCCTTCGTGGCAGCATAGCTGACCTCGGTCCAAGACTGCCCCAGCGGAACCAACATTAGGTGCAGAAGAGAGCCCGGTTTGAGTTTTGATTGGATTGGGTTAAGATTATTTTAAGGTGGATTGGGGTTGGGTCAAAGTATATTCGCTTTAAAGGGGACCTAGTAGTCCGATGGCACT